>NW_019734964.1:140182-154684 GCF_002891405.2 Cryptotermes secundus
ACCGGTCTGGGCGACGTAGAAGGAAGAAAATCTTGCACCTACAGAGACTCAAAATCCCCGCCCCTCGGCCGTCCAGACAGAAACGCCACTATACTGGCCGCGCTATCCCGGCCAGGGGGGGATCCTATTAATCACGTATTTGTAATTTAACTAACCTGCGCACCTTATAACCGACTCGAACATTCCGGGAAGCTCAACATTTTATGGCTAGACAAGGGCCCGCTTAATGTCAGCAGGCAGGAATACATACGTGGTGTGTTCAAAAAGTGTCGAACCTTCTTTTTTCCCGCGTAAACCAATGAAGCGCGGGAGGCACCCTTCGGTGGATATGTGGAGAGGACAATCATGCGTAGTCGTGAATTCTTTTCCGCCCGCAGAAAGCGTCAGTCGCTGGCAGTCGGCCTATGAGTGAGGACGTGTAGTGAGCGCTCGTCGGATTCCAGTGTAAAATGACGGAACAACATGACCAGCGATATTGCATCAAATTTAGCCATAAGCTTGGCGATACACAAGTGGAAACCATTCGCAAGATTCAACAGGCTTTCGGGGACGATGCCATGAGCAACTCACGTATAAAGGAGTGGTACAACCGCTTCAAAGATGGCCGCACATCGGTGGACAACGAACCGCGTTCAGGCAGACCCTCAACAAGCCGAAATGAGAATGTCATTGAGCAAGTTCGGACTTTGGTCATGGAAGACAGTCGTATCACAGTCCGAGAACTTGTGAACGAGATAGGGGTAAGCACTGGATCGGTACATTCAATTTTGACCGAGGATTTGGGCATGAGGAGCGTGTCCGCGAAATTCGTACCGAAACTGCTAACAATGGAGCGGAAGCAACGCCGTCTGGAAATCGCACAGGACATGCTGGACAATGCAGACAGTAACCCAAACTTTCTGAACACCATGATCACAGGCGATGATTCGTGGGTTTATGGGTACCACACGGAAACCAAGACGCAGTAGTCACAGTGAAACCTCAGACATCCTCGATGCCAAAAAAAGCAAGGCAGGTCCGCACCAATGTGAAGGTCATGTTGGCCGTTTTCTTCGACTCCCGTGGGGTTGTGCATCATGAGTACGCACCACAAGGCCAAACCATCACAAAGGAATACTACCAGGAGGTCCTTCGTCGCCTTCGTGATGCTGTGCGGCGCAAACGACCGGATCTGTGGGCAGCAAAAACTTGGCAGCTCCATCATGATAACGCACCCGCCAATTCTGCGCATCTGATTCAGAATTTCGTCGCCAAACACAACATCCCTGTGGTTCGTCAGGCTCCCTACTCCCCCGACATGGCTCCGTGTGACTTTGGCTATTTCCCAAGCTGAAAATGCCGCTGAAAGGAACCCGATTTGAGTCAAGAGAAGACACCATGCGGAATGCCACAGCCCGGCTGATCACAATTCCAAAAGACGCGTTCCAGAAGTGTTTCCAACAATGGCGGAAGCGCTGGGAGAAGTGTGTGCATTACCAAGGAGACTACTTTGAAGGGGATTAGGGTTTTGTACCTCCAAATCAATAAATGTATTTCTGCCGACCAAAGGTTCGATACTTTTTGAACACACCACGTACTCTACTATTCAGCCTGGAAACAATCACTCATACCTGGTTCCGACTTCTGAAACTTCGCAGTCCTAAGTTCTGCTCGATACTCCATGCCCTCATTCCTCTGTTCTCCGCCAGTGTCACTGATATCTTCCCCAGAAACTGTGCGCCCAAAACTACCGAGAAAATTGGCATAAGATTGTATAATCGCCTCGTCAAATATCACAGTGATAGCAACAGTACACAAGACATGAAAATATGGCTCATATTAATAGGCTCTTTTAAGTAAGACCTTGTTCGTCCACCTACCTTGAAATCCTGCGAACAGTATAATACTGTGCTTTCATCGCACCTCCGTCTGACTGCCACTGTGGGTCAGTCAGAAGACTCGAGTCTTCCACCTCAGGCTTAGCTGACCCTTTCCAACAAGGGCAGCATCCCAGGCGCCACATTACGAATAGCCCAGTTTCAAAAGCGAATGTTTTGCAATGCCGAACTGAAACAATATTTTCGTGATAAATGTCCATCCACAAGGGATAACTCTCGCTTTAGGGTGTACTTTTTTAACTTCAGTTAACTCCTCGGTGAAAAAAAACTTTCCAAAGAAGTTCGACAGTTACTCGGCTGGTCGAGAAATTGTCCTGTTTTTATGGAACCCGAATATGATTACTGTGTCAAAGTCGAAGTTACTTCAAGATTACCACGTACACAAGAGCTATGCACATACAGGCTGTTTCACGACTTTAGGCCATAACTGCAGGCGGTGATTTCCTAGGTCTTTGTGAACAAAAAAGTTCATATAAATATGTGTCCGATTTTGGACAGTTACGGAGTTATGACTGTTTTAAACTCAGAATAGAAGGTAACGATTACAGACAATAAACGGAACAAAATAATAAACCAGCATAATACATGATACATTTAAAGTAGAATGTAAAGTTAACTTCGTGAAATTACCTTTAATTTGAATTTATTGGTGCTTAAAGTTGATTTTCGAAAATGCCACCGCCGGCCGCAACACAGGCTGCCGCTCGGTTGTGAACCGCGCCGTACATACCAACCCACCACACTTCAAGTTGCTATCAAGTGTCGAGATAACGAGAACACTCTGTCTGTAGCTGGCTAAAAATAGCGACCCGCCAGCTGACAGACGCGGTTCACAAGAGGGCGTGTACGGGAATGAAAAAACGGTCATAACTCCGTAACCGTTCAAAATCGGACACATGTTTATATGAACTTTTTTGATCACAATTACCTAGGAAATCACCCCCTCCAGTTATGCCCTAAAGTCGTGAAACACCCTGTATATATATATATATATCAAAGTAAAGCTAATCCTGCAGCAGGCCGTGGAGGCCCATAGGGTTGTGAGATGTTGAGGTTCTCACATTTTCTAGAAAATAGGCTCAGAGATGGCGGTAAGGTTCTCAGCCCCACGCGCCGGCCGCCCTCTACCCTCAAGAACATTCCTGGTTCTCATTTCTGTTAGAGGCATGTCGACCCCAGAGCCATAGTGTGGCTGGAAGGATTACGTAAATTGAAAAAATCCACCTCATGGGGTTTTGATCCCGTGACCTTCCAGTTTGTAGCATAGTGCCCCATATATATGAGGGGCAGTCAAATGAAAACAGGGCAGAACCCAAAACATATTAAAGAACATTTCTTACCTCAAAAGTAATCTCCAAAACTGTTAACATATTTATCCCACTGGGAGATAAAACGGTCAATCCCATCCTTGAAAAAGCTTGTGGGCTGTCTACGGAACCACATCTTTACCCAGCCACACACGTCTGCGTCCGATGCAAACAGATGTCCACGAATGTCTCTCTTCAGGTCTCCAAAAAATGTGAAAATCACATGGGGAGAGATCTGGGCTGTAGGGGGGAGGTTGAAGCACTTCCCAACCAAATCTCTGTAGCGTATTCCTCACAGACTTGGCAGCGTGGGGGCGCGCATTATCATAAAGAAGGATAATGCCGTTCGATAACATTCCAGGGTGTTTTGACTTTATGGCGCGTCTCAGTTTCTGCAAAGTGTCTTCACAGCGCTGTGCTCTGATTGTGGCCCCATGCTCGAAAAATTAGCCAAGCAGAGGGCCCTTGCAGTCGAAGAACGCCATCACTTTACCGGAACTTGCGTGTACGGCTTTGGATTTCTTTGGTGGATGAGAATTCACGTGTTTCCATTGTTGGCTCTGCCGTTTGCTCTCGGGTTCAAAATGGTGGCACCAAGTTTCGTCTCCAGTGGCAATATGGGAAAGAAAACCACACTCTTCTTCCTCATGGTTTCGTTGCAAGTGTCCCAGCGATGCAGCCAATCTCTGAGTCTTCTTTTCCTCCGTGAGTTGATGTGGAACCCACTGCGCGCAGATTTTGCGGTACAGCAGGTATTTTGTCACAGTGACGTGTACGGAACCGTGACTTATTCCCGTCAAAAAACTAATTTCTTCCACAGTGATCCGTCGGTTTTCCCGGATATGACCATCCAACGCAGCAATAACATCAGGAGTGATGACACAATGAGCCTGTCCTGGGCGAGCATCATCTTGCAGTGACACACGTCCCTCTCGGAATCTCTTATGCCACGCCAGCACATGTGAACGTGACATGCTGTGTTCGCCGTAAACAGACATGCGACGATAAATTTCTCGTCCGACTACTCCTTCAGCATTCACAAAGCGCACTACACTTCGCTGCTGTTCTTTATCCGCCTCTACTACTGATGTTGGACGACCACACGGAGCGTTAACCTTACTTCCAGCACAATAAAGAAACGACTAGTGTGCAAGTGCACGTTGTCACTGTGCTTTCCCGAGTCCCCATCAATGTTCGTACCGTAAGCAAATTCCAGTGTTACCAATTTTCGCGTCGTGTGAGTTATGCGTGGTGATCCGTCTTTGACTGCCTCTTAAATATCATAGTCAATAAGTTCGTGGACTGGCCGCAAAGCGTCGTTGCAGAGCACTATAGCGGATAGGTTGAAGCACTATATGATGCCGTCAGTTCATCTCTCGTCACAGCAAGAGTCAGTTGTGTGCAAACAGTATAAGCAAACTACTGCCTCTATTGTGAACTGCAGTTAAACTCAAGTGGCGGAAATCTAAAATGTGGCAGTTTGAACGGGCAAACATCAAGTTCTGCCAAAAACTAGGCAAATCCCTTAGCGAAACTTTTGGCGTAAGAATAATTGGCTGTTGCTACACGACAACGCCCGTGCACATCCCTCTGTTCTTGTCCAAGAGGAACTGGCAAGGCAACAGGTCATCGTTTTGCCACACCCTCCGTACTCACCTGATCTCGCACCACGCGATTTCCTTATTTTTCACCGCTTTAAAGCAAAGCTACCTGGTCGTAGGTTTCAGTCGTCAGAGGTCGTCAATGTCACAAGAGACGTCGTACGGGAATTTCCTCCCTATATGTTTCAGCAATGTTTTCTGCAACTGTATCAACGTTGGCAGACTTGCATAGCGGCCAACGGCAACTATTTTGAGGGCCGATGTGGATCTGTGTAAGTGTATGTGAATACCTTGCAATATGACGCGATAAAACCACAGTCCGCGAATTTAATGACTGTACCACGTAATGTATGTATGTATATATATATATATAAGTGAAAGTAAAGCTATCCCTGTACCAGGCCGTGAAGGCCCATAGGGTTGTGAGACGTTGAGGGTCCAACATTATCTAGACAATCGGCTCAAAGATGGCGGTAAGGTTGTCAGCCTTACGCGCTTTACTCCACAGGAAAATAATTCAATTAATTCCTGGTACTCATTTCTGTTAGAGGCTGAGTGAACCCAAGGGCCATAGTGCGGCTGGAAGGGTTAGGTCAACTGAAAAAAAAAATCCAATGACCTCATTGGGACTTGAACCCGTGACCTAATAAACCATCTTTTTCTAACATAGATACTTACCTACCCAAAAAATAGCTCCAACGGCAAGTAACTGGTATTTATTCCTACTAGTTGCTTGGTAGCGACTTCTAACAATGGAGATTCCATTCTCTGCTTCCTTGTCGGTAGGTTACTGTTGGTGGCCATCCCCAGAGGTTAAAACAAAGCAGTTCGGTGCGGACAGCATAGAGAACACCTCCATCAGTTCCTCTATTGTTGTGTAGTCATGGATTCCGCTGGGCCACAAATCAAGACTGTACTAGCGAAGAACAGCAGCACTACAACCGACCGATCGAACCCTTGCAAACCAGTCTCACGATTCAGAACGGTGAGACAGAAAAATATGTTCATGGGTTCCGTTGGGCTCGAAAGCAAAAATGACTGTGATGGCGAAGCTAGCAGCAAATTACTGCTTTACTCTCTGCTCAGGATCGTTAGCAGTCAAGTCGCCTGCCAGCGAGAACATCCACCGAACACGAAAGCAGCAAAGAAATCCTCAGTTAGAAGCAGCTGCAAAGCAATGACTAATGAACAAAGAGGAACCACTACATGGTGCTCTGTCTTGTGAATCGTGTAGATTAATGAAGTGGTATAATTAGTTGTAGTTACTGAGTATTAGGCATCCAATATAAACCACGTGTCTATAGTCATTTTCAGAGTAATCATCTCTGCAATATTTCACTACTGAATAGCTTACAAAAATACACAATTCATGTCAGAATAATCTGAAACAAGTGCTTTATGATCATTCCTGTTCATCTTTGTTTTCGAATACCAAAACGTCCAGACAGGCTCTATGAGCCCAACCAGCATCCTTTGCAATGGGTATCGGCAGCTGTTTCCCCGGAGGTATAGCAGCACTCCCGTGGGGTTGACCACTCATCTCTACTACCCCACAGACCATGACGTTGTGTTTAACTAATTAAGGCCATAAATAATTTCACGCTTATCTTAGCAACAAGCACAGGCAGGCTGAATGAAACCGCATTACGAGCTTTATATTTTATACTTGTCACGAATTGTCAGGTCGATCAAATCGGGAATGAAATCACCGTAAATGTCGCACGCGTGAAACACGAGAACGGATGTTTGTTGGAAAATGCTGTTAAACATGGCATGAACCAGTTTCCATTGGAGAAGTTCCTACACAATTATCAACTATCAGCTTCTAAATGGTTCATCCAAATAAATGACTAATAAAATTTCTGCCAAAAAAAAATAAATTTCGGTATTCTCTCATTATTTTACCAACGATAATCTAGTAGGAGCAGACGTAACCCTTTGTAACAGTGAATACAAATCAAATTTGGATGCCGAAAACCAATTAATTCCTTGTATGTTCTCGAAATACACTCGTATATATGTGGCATACGACACAGATACCGAACTGCATACAAATTTTACATCACTCTAAACCTCATTCTGATGACTTGGGAAGGGCGAAGAGTTCACCACACACAACTTATTAAGCACTCCACCCGTAAGGTGAAAAACTCCGCTTCGATTCACTCCTTATCGATTCATAGGTAAAAGTGCGACCATACTGATTACATACACGACAGGCGTACGGCAGCAACTTTCCTTTCGTATGCCAGACACCTGCTAAGTTTAATGTTTGTAAAAATATTTACCGAACAGTCATGTCGCCAATTGGTGACTATATTAATATCGCGGAAGGATACTACATAACTGCCAAGGTCTCAAACATTCTCAAGGTGTTGGTTACCTTTCCGCTACAAGGGACAATATCACCATTGCGTTATGGAACGCCATTGAAACTATAGACGTCAGAAATCCGTATCTGTTTATAAAATTTTCCCATTTTACGACCCACTGGGAGGTCTGGAAATGGCTCTTCAGACCCCCACCCCAGTTCAGCAAGCGCTCGAGGAATGGCCAATACTTTTACAGCAGGTTCGGGAATTTCCTTCTACACGTACTGTTGGAGATAACGGTACGTGTAGAGGCACTGTAATCGGTATCGTTAAAAAGAAAAGGCTTTATGAACTAAGCAGGAGACTTTCACTAAAATTTCTCCAGAAGTGTTCACAGGTTTACCAGCAAATTTTTGTTATAGCTATNACGACGAAAATCTATACATTTGTACGATGAGTAAATATAATAAATACTGCAATATAAGTGTAACAAATACTGTAACGGCATGTAAACTTCGATTAAACTGATATGCTGGCCAGGCAACAGACTAATCGACATCGTACTGCTGCATTTGATCCAAAGGGCATTTCGGAGCAGTGCCTAATTCTTGTGGGGAATTAATGCAATGACTTCAATCAGCTTAATTTATACAACTGGTAGACATGCAACTCTTACTTCCTTTCACATTGAGCACAATGCACTACACTTGCGCGTCTACCCCATGTCAATTACTATGTCTCGGCAAGGATTTTAAAGTACTTTCAGTCTCAAACTGGGTAGAAAATCGGTCATTGTCTGAGGCACTACCCCGGAATTTACCCCAAGGACCAATTCAATTCTTAAACCTTTGGGCCCACGAAGTGACAATGGGTCCTAAACATTAAATCTGGCTCATAATGACTTTCCAGCTGACACCGCGAAGCACTGCATGAGGGTACCTATGTTTCGTATGAACATACCGTCTCCATCTTCGGGAAGATCATTTTGAACACTCCTAATGCGAAAACTCAAAATCTTACCAATTTCGTGTAACTAAATTAAACGTTGGGTTACCCTACATAACGCAGATGAAATGCACTGTCGTGGGCAATAGCATACTAACAAGATAAAAAAAAATTACCTTATACTTAACACCGAAACGTAACGCGTAGTCACACGAAAATTCTCACGTTTCTATAAAACTATCCTGGAATATAATCAAGCATCCATTTATTTCTCTCGTACATGTGAAAACTTTATGGGGCTCACCCTATTCCGTCCAATATGGCAATTCGGGGACTGCTGCTCACTTCATAGCGCCGACGAATCCTGCTCTTGCTAAAGCTGTGCCAAGTACTGACGCCATCCACGGGACAGAATATAGTGGGTACAACGCTAGCTGCAAGCAGACGCCCAGTCTACCATTCCAGCTGTTCTGTACAACACAAACTCAACCCACCCACATCACTGCAGGTCTTATCCGTGGCACTGTTAGGCAGCAGGAAATTTATTTAGCAATCTCGCATCCTCTCCCACCCAGTGCCCCATAGATAATGGAACTTACTATCCCACACAAGAGCAGCCCGCATTATACATACACAATATTAACAACACCAAATGTCTTTTTCATCACTTGTATTTTCTCCTCAAACCATACTTACAATGAGCCAACAGCTAATGCTGATTGGAATTTCATAACGAACAAACCACAGGTGTTAATAATAAACCATACACAATATTACATTATGCCAAAAGGTTAAATAATACCAAATTTTAACACATGTCCTATGGGTTATGACACCAATTTTTTGTGCTATTTAAATAGTGTCACAAGACCAGAATTTAATTTTCACTGCCATGGAATCTCAAGATCTTGTCTCAATCACTTCCTCAACCTCCCTTAGCCACAATTCTCTTCCATTACTTCTACAGTAGATGATACAACAGGTGCAGTCGAGGGGTTTCATTGGTACTTTCCTGGGAACAACTTTAATGCAGTCCAAGGGTTTGGGGTGTTATTTTATTGAAAAGTCACCTCTTACATCAACATTTATTACATGTGAGCACCCTGGATAACGTCCTGCAGTCACCTGTTCCATCATGAAAGGTTCCGCGACACATTTCCGACCGGAAGGGGTGGAAAACACGACGGGAAGCCTTTCCTGGCCACAAACAAGGCCAAGTTCGCGATGGGCACGAGTGATCGAGCCTGGATCGACCAGTACTGTACCTACCAGTCCGTACACAGGCCACAGGTGCACTCAATGTGGCCCACGATGTGTTCCAATCATCCCTACCTTAGAAGTTCCTACTTTGGCGGACTCTGGGTGCATCTTCAAACACTGAAGAATCAAATGGATTAAGGGTATAGGGATGTGAATTTTTTCGCGAGCTGCGACACTGAAAGATGAACAGTGGGAAACGAGGAAACTTGCGAGGTTTACCGCAAAACCAATCCATAAATACACAGTACATATATATTGTATATTGATAACACACGAAAAAAGTTACAGAATTTAAGACTTATCTTGCTACGAGAAACTTAAACAGCCAAAAACACTACCTCGATAATGCCGAAATAATAACCTGTTAAGACATAAAAAAAAACAACAGAATTACATCTTCATCTTGTCACTTTGCAGCCAACAATTATTTTCGAATCATTATCAGTATAGTAACATTTACATTGGAATCTAAGTGTCACGGAAATGTATTTGAAAAATACAGCACACTACAACTGCTGCAGCTAAACTGAAACTTACATATAAAGATGAACTACTCATGAATTAAGATAATGATATTGGTACGTGAACATGTACCAAGTTCTTTTAACTCGAAAGGAGACGAACTTGTGAAGGAATTCAAGAGAGGAAGTCCGCTACACGGATGCCTGTCCCGTCTTCCCGTTCAATCGGCCCAAGGCTTCCCGCACGAGCGAACAATTCACCCGACCGATGCCGACGCTACCGATCGGCATAAACCTTCGACGGATGAATGCATCTAATACGGTGCATAGCGGCGAGGGGACGCTGTTCCACGCACGGCCGGTCTAACACAGAACAAAGGCACAATTAGCTCTTGCCTGTCAAATTAGTGAGGCTGGTTAGAACCGAACTTCACAGGAAAGGCTATGTCTGAAACATTATGAATCCAGAAGTCTGCAAATTATTATCTCAACTGAATTATCTACTAAAGCAACCAATATGCTACACAATTAGCATGCAGTTACAAAAAGCACACACAATTCACATGCAGTTGCAAAAAGCAATTTAAACATAATTATAAAATAAAAAACTAAAATTCCCTTGCCAAATCTGCACATAATTGTAATAATTATTTAAGCAAGCCAAAATAAAGTACCGACAAGTGACAATTACATTTCTTGGAAATGGATGCAACAAAGAGTAAAGCAGGGGGTTGAAAAATTCGTTTTTAAGTGCTCAAACTGACAGAACACCGGTCAAAAAAAAGTCTTGCAGTAAACTTCATACCTGAAGTATCCATCCATTTCAATTTATATTCCTACTGCATCTTCACATATCCAGCATGCATACCATTCCACACTTACATACATGCACACGTAAAAGAGTTCTAGGGCTCGAGGATACTGCAGGTTTGTGCTTCCATGAAGCATGACCAGAATATGCCAGTTGAAGCAGCAACAAACTTGCTTCCCAATTCTCCCAAGCAGGTGGCAGCAACAAAGCCCATTTTTGTGAGCTACTGTCAATACAGCATAGCAGTGTATCACTCCTACGCTACCTGAGGCTACAATGCCACAAATTCCACCATTCCTCTTCCAAGACATGCTACTGTCAATACAGCATAGCAGTGTCACTCCTATGCCACCAGAGGCTATAATGCCACAAATTCCACTATTCCTCTTCCAAGACAAGCTACTGTCAATACAGCATAGCAGTGTCACTCCTATGCCACCAGAGGCTATAATGCCACAAATTCCACTACTCCTCTTCCAAGACATGTATGCTAAACTCTGGAATGTGATTATGGTGCTAATCAAATCACTACTGCAATGAACACATTCAACTGTTTGTGCACACAACAGTTTTCCATACAATGGAACTTTTTTGATACAAGTACATACTGTGTTATATTTTAGCGTCCTGTTGCACTGATTTAAGTTCATGATTTGTTTATTCCGTCTTGCAGTGCGTACACTTATCTATCTTCTTCTCTCACTCTCACTACATGTTTCGGCATAAAAATGCCATCTTCAGGTGCTACTCAATTCACGTCAAACTAGTACATTGTATGCCTTGTCTTCACTTTAAAATAACTAAAATATATGTCCATCATATATATTGACAAATGTCAATCGTAAAAATATTAAAACTGTTCAGGGTTCCCGATCGCTACGTCGTATCTTATTACGNAGTGAAGACAAGGCATACAATGTACTAGTTTGACGTGAATTGAGTAGCACCTGAAGATGGCATTTTTATGCCGAAACATGTAGTGAGAGTGAGAGAAGAAGATAGATAAGTGTACGCACTGCAAGACGGAATAAACAAATCATGAAAGTACATACTGAATTAATCTTCGTGTGCTCTGCTTTTCTAACAGTATTATATGGAATTAATTTCAGGTTACTTCACTCAAATACTAACACTGCAGTTCAAACTATAATAAAACTTGAGAATGAGGACTACTGATGTTAAAATTTGTTCCAATTCTCTCTACTTTATCATCTGAAAAATGGTGGCAGTCTTTAAGTTAACATGAACAGAAAATGCTTTTATATTACCAACTCTACTATTCAATATGTTGATGGTGACAGCATCTGTTTTCACAGCACACAATTTTCTGCTTGACGAGGCATTTGCAGAAGGAAACACATTACAGCTCAAACATCTGTGTCACTATTACCATTATGTAACACAGCCTTTCAATGCAGTTTAAATAAGACAATACATAGCAAATTATGCAGAAGAAACCACTAAACTGTGCACCTGCATGAAGATATTTTTGTGGAACAAATTTATTATAACTAGTGATTTCCAAATGAATAGTCTTCGCTCTCATTTCTATATTGTCATACTGTATATTCTATTAATTTTGATAGTGGTAAGAAATATTTGTCTACTGAATGGTCCCAAATCACCCAGGTGCCATCAAAACTCCTGTGAAGCCCATAAAAATATCAAGTAAAAGAACACTTAGAAGCATGTACACTAAACAAACCAAAAACTAGGCCTCTCTTAATCAGCTGACTGGACAGAACGGTGATGATCACTGACAGTTTAAAACCTTCATTGTAATTTTTAGAACATAAAAAGGGTACAGATGAAAACATAATTTAATTCAAGGAAGAACTGAAGTCTCAGATGACCAAATATAATACTAATTTCTGCTAAGAGGCCAAGTCGACCCCAGGGCCATAATGTGGCTTGAAGGATTAGGTCAACTGGGAAATCCAATTACTCTGTCAGGAATCGAACCCACGGCCTACCTGCTTGTAGTATTGTATCTCGACCAACTGTGCTACCACATGCCCCCTGACCAAACATAAAAGATGGCTGCTCCTGTGCTTAACTAATTAAGCACTAAGTCATGAATATGTATGGGGGAATGGAAGTACAGATCCAAATTTTCTTGACCGCGGCACTAGATGTAGGCGAGTGGTCAGTGTCATGCCCCAGCACCCACTGGATTGCAAGCTGGGTAGGCTCCAGACGTGGTCTGGACGTGGGGTAGAGAAAAATTTTCACTCTACCGGGACTCAAACTCTGACCCCTCAGCCATCCAGTCACTATACTGACTACATTATCCCAGCTCCAAGCAAACGTAACAGAATGGAATTATTACGGGCTTTAAATTTTGTTAAGCACCATTCATAAAATAAGATTTTGGTGACCTGCTAATAACAAGTACGTTCTCTTAAAACATAATATTTTATTCAAATTAAACTAGCTTAGGCCTTGGGCTGTATCAGCCACTCCAAAGCACTCCTCAGTTCAACATGTGACGCACACATCAACTTGTACTCATGTAACAAAGTTCGATGAAGTCAAACATAAATTAAATAGGCTCCAGACTTCCCACCAGCATAAAGTAAAACAGGTTCATTCACCCCAAAATTATTATCTGTGCAAAAATGTTTGCCAGATTAAATAAGAAGTTTAACAGGGCCAGGCTGGTTAACAGACATTTAATACACCTTAAAATAGAAGTTGTAAAAACAGATTTAGCTGAACAATTATAAAATAACATATATTATTATTGATCATACTTTGCAGATTTACAAATAATGGTCTTAAGATATGTACTCAACATGCTGCTTCCATTTACCACTACTAATGCTATCAGTTTCAAGCAGAACATGAGCCCAGGTAATAGCATATCATACAGAATGTATCTAAAAGTAATAACTGATTAGTAGTGAGTTAACTGCTACACATCCATTTGCTTTTGAGAGGAAACAATTACAGATAGTGTACATAGCCCTGTTTAATTGCTGAGGGGGGACAGGAAATAGTTTACTCTCAATCACTATGAGATGCACACGTGAACATTTCTACTTCAAGACACTTTTTATGTACACGTTATGTTGAAGACTTGCAGACACACATCTAGGTCTTCATGCAAACCATCTGAAATAGTTCCGCAATTTTAACCAAAACTAGATGACAAAATGTTCTATTTTAGTGTCCTGTTGCACTGATTTGCATTGACATATGAAATTGGGTGCACTACAAGATGGCCATTACATGCATATCCTAGATGACAAACTTAACTGAAGTCTCTACTATCACATTCCATGAAAATGTATTCAGCAGTTTGTTAGATTACATGTGGATGAATGTATGTGCATACAGATGGATGGCAGGGGGGGCATAGAAAAGTCAATACACACATTTTTGCAGCTCTTCAATAAGTAATAATAACTTCACTGCAATTACTGAACTTATATAATTCTTTAATACAGTGCGTACAATCAAGTGCATGCCGCGGCTGCAATTTGCAGTGAGTCATACCACCGCAGAACGGATGCAACTCCTCCCCGCGACTGCAGTGCCGTTCCCCGATAGCGTGAGTGTAGTGGTGTCGCTGAGTCTCCGTCCATCAGTTGCTCTACATGCACACATTTATAAGAATACAGTAAAAAGATAACTTACCGTGGTTTATAACAGGTGCTAAAAAGTGACCTCCTTCTGCTTGCAAACATGCCGCGCATCTCACAAATAAATTACGCGACACTCTCTGCAGTTCGTCGACGGTAATTGAATGAATTACGCGTGTAATTTCATTTTGAAGACTATCAATGCTGCGGGGATTATTTTTGTAGACTTTTTGCTTCAGGTTGCCCCAAAGATAATAATCAGAAATACTGAGATCTGGGGATCTGGGAGGCCACAGTCCTCTACTGACAATTCTGTCTTCAAACACTTCCTGTATTGCGACCAT
>NW_019734964.1:155097-213490 GCF_002891405.2 Cryptotermes secundus
CTTTTTCAGAAGCCTGTTTACACACGACTTTGTGGGAACTGGCGAGTCAGGATATTTCTGACGAAACCTACGTGCGAATTTTCTGTAAATGTTTTTCCTTGCAATAGTTTCGACAATAAACACACGCTGTTTAATAGTGAACTTCATTTCCACCGTCTGTCGACAGCTGTAAACATTCCACTCCACTTCCACAGCAAGACAAAGACTGACTGTTTAATGCAACCTCGGGTTCCGATTATGCAACCATCGGCGTAGGAGCACTGCAGTCGCGGGGAGGAGTTGCATCCGTTCTGCGGTGGTATGACTCATGGCAAATTGCAGCCGCGGCGCGCACTTGATTGTACGCACTGTATTAAAACCTTAAAACAGTAACAAGGCTGAGGAAGTGTTCCTTCTACAGAAGTACCAATGAAGTAGGGAAATTTCTAAAGTGTCTTTAGACAGTTCTGTGGACCAACAAAGGAAGAAGAGCTGTAATGATTTTAGGACTTTGCTGTTCTTTCAACCCATCCTTTCAAAGTGAGTAAAATAACTACAAATAAATCACAGAGAACCTACCCTCAAGATGCCTGCAAGACATACATGAGCAAAATTCTGTTCCATTAAACAAAATTTTTAATAACAGTGTATAACATGATCAGCATATGGATGTATAAGTAAGTAAAAGTTAATGCATTATTATTATCTTTAACTGGATATATACCAAGAGGCTTCCCCGTCAAAATAAAACATCTACATAATGCAAAACACCCATTTTATTTTAGTGAAAATCTAATGCATCATCTGAATTACAACCAGAATCACTTCTAAGCACATGGTCAAACATGCTGATACAAAGAAGGCCTTTCAAAAGTGCTGAAGAATTGCAAAACATCTTTATAGCAAGTCAGTTTAAAGCAAATATGGTATCATGCCACTAGTCTATAAAGTTCTGAAGTTTGATGTAATGACATCTTATTTTTTTGGCACAAATGGGGTAAATTATTACTTTTCATCATCCCTATCATGGTTGCATAGTGAAGGGGTGATGTGTACAACTGAACAAGATATTATCAAACACGGTGAAAGCATCAGTGCAAGTTTCATGATCACATATAAGCAATTCCAGGAATGAAATGGGTCACTTGACTACTGCCATTTGCTGGATATAATATTAGCACTGATATAACTAGATGAACCAGTTTCTTGAACCGACCAATCTAAATTTGTATTTGTTAAAAATTATGTGCTATTTACAACAAAGTTGTACTGTACAAAGCAGTAAGGGCAATTAAAAAAGCATTCACTTTTACACATATTACTTACATTCACAAACATTACACCACTTCACAGTCAAAACATGCACACCATCATAAAAAAATGTTGTCATCCTTCAGAGTTTCGTGATGGGCATCAGAGGAACATTTTCTTCCCCAAAAGTGTCAAAAATATGTAATCTTTCAACCCCAGAGGAAAAAGTAAAAAGGAGTAAATGCAAAGTAAATATATTACCCAAATAAGCCATATGTATCACAGTTACCACAAACCCTTAACTCACCTCCTGTCATCAAAACTGTCGCGGCTGAAATCCTCATACAGACGGCTAGAAAACAGTAAACATCAATATTACTAAACACTTCTGCGTATCACTCTACTGCTATACAAGCACAGAGTAATACAAAACTCTTCTTTGGAGCATAATAACATGTCAATACTTATTTCTGCATACAAATTACCTGATATTAATCAGTATCTAATCAACATGGTTAATGCAATGATCACCTGAATCTGTTTGGTGGTGTTGCCGAAGCAGATGGTGAGCGGCGACTGAATATACCATAGTCTGAACTGCCACGATCAAATGATGACGAATCTCTCAATGAACTGGATGGGCCACGTAGTCCCAATGGTGGGGGTGGGGGCAGAGGATCACGAGGCCTGGGAGGAAGGGGAGGTGGCGGCAAGAAGTCACGTCCTCGTAGAGATGGTCCAATATCACGGGGAGGAAGGGGTGGGAAGCGACGATCAAAGATTTCCCGGGATTCATCAAAGCGACTGCGTTCATAATAGCCATCATAGAAACCATCCTGCCAATAAAAAACTAGTATTACATGCAACCAACATTCTCTGAAATACACATATACAATAATGGCCACTTATAACAACATACATACGGTATCATATGCTGAAGGTCTACTAAGATAATACAAAACTTTCCTTACAAAATTTTTAAGTTTTAAAATAGACATGGGTCAGATTTAATGGCAAGGCAATCTGATCAGACTCATGGAACAGCCTATTTACTGGATGTAATGCTTCTGAGGGCACAGAAACTTTCATACAGGATTGAATTTTGGAACAGCTCAAGAATATGGAAACTGACCTCAATATGGTCAAAGTGGCACCAAAGGGTTCCAAATGCTTTCAGTGTCTCTATACTGTCTTCAACCCCCTGCAATTTAGTGACATGTTAAATCCTGGTTACTGTGAAACAATAACACATTTATGTATGACAATAAAATACATTTTAGCATATGAATATTTCAAACACGTACTGTTCCCCTAACCCTTAAGTGGAGCCTTTTTACCTGTTTCAACATGCCTTAAACAAAAAAATGCCATATTGCCCACACAAAACCCATTTTTAATGGATACGAATATACTGAACAACAAACATGTTCCATATTCCAGAAACTTACCCTCACAGCAAATCTTCCCATCATGCGGTCACGGAGGAATGGTGGCGGTGGTGGAGGAGGATATGGCTCACGTCCAAACATGCGATCCCTAAACCCATTCCTGTCAGGACCCAACCTAGAAAGATGTGTGTGAAATTGTACACAATTCAAAAATAAAAGTAATTACTAAATACAGCCTGAAAACATTTGTACTCACCCTGTCTTTGGACATTCCTTTGACCAATGTCCACCTCTTCCACACCTATAACAGTAAATTATTGTGTTCATGAAAATGCGCATGCTGCAACATACAAAACCTGAAACATTTCAATTCATGCTCAGATATAGGGGGACGGGATAGCGTAGTTCCTTCAGGCACTATGCTACAAGCCAGAAGGTCATGGGTTTGATTTCCAATGAGATCACTACATTTTCAATTGACCTAATCCTTACAAACACACTGTGGCCATAGGGTCAACTAAGTACCTAACATAAAATCTTCCTTGGGTTAAGGGGGCGGCCAGCATGTAAGGCTGACCTCACCACCATCTCTGAGCTGAGTGTCTAGAAAATGTGGTAGTCTTAACGTCTCACAACCTTATTGCACCCATGGCCTATTAAAGGAATAGCTTTATCTTGCATTCTCAGATATCAGTAAGCGATTCTGGCATTGCAAGAATGTATAACTTGCTACTTCAAAAAAGGAAAGCAGTTTTTAGGAGAGTAATGTATGATATGAACAAAAATGTAATGCTTCTGATAGAACTGGTCACATGGACTGTCAGTGTAGAGAATTTTAAAATATCAACAGTTATAGCAATTTACAACCACGTTAAACACCACAACATTACTACTACTATGATTTTAGATATTATGACCCCACACTAAACAGGAATAAAGGACTTACTTCTTTATTCTCTATAAGAGCACTTGACATTTGAAAAACGTTTTGATCTTCCTTCCCTGCTTATCTGAACAAAATTCAGAAACTTTTTTTAACAGCAGCCAATTTTCACATTTCTGCTGGCTTCTCACATTTTCCAATGCCTAAAGCTGATCTTGAATTATGGAGAAAATGGTTTAGTTTTCTAAGATGGGGACAGGGAAGACATAATATAAATTAAATTCACGCTGTGGGTGAAAATCTCGATACAGAAATTTCATACTTCAGTAAGGATTTTTAACATTACATTCATAAATTTCCATAAACTGTCAAGAGATACGTCTCAGAATTACAGTCTCCTGTACCTGTAGCATTGTTCTGGATCCCCCATCCCAGGTCTCTGACGTACTCTGCTTGTAGAAACCTGAACTTTCATTGGCTGTCCATCAACAACAAAACCATTCAACTCCTTTATTGCATCATTCACTGCATCACTTGACTCAATATGCTGTTGAGAAAAGAAGCTGAACATCAGACACCCAACAGCATAACTGTAAACTGCGCTTTTATAACGAAACCTTACCAGCAAAAATCACTCCACATGAGAAGTTAATGATAATCTGTCAAATGTGGGTCCTGTTTATGATGGCCCGGTGAAAAAGTAGCATATAACTCCAAAATGCTGGCAGTGCAGTGGCCTCTCACACAATAAGGGCTCACATTACCATGTGTCACAACATCTCAAATCATACATACATACATAATCTTTTGCTTTTAAGACTGAGGAGAGGGGCATTTTCTTCATGCCATATATATATATGAAGTTCAGAAATGGCTGTAAATTAAAGCGTAGATTCTGAAGAACCTCACGGTGAAATTTAAATACTGCGTACTCTATAGTAAAAAAGGGAAAATATGTATGAATATGAGAAAAGAATAAATAAATCCCATTTTGTGTGTGATCAGGAGACCCCATGGTGATTGTTGAATATAAAAATTTTGAAATGTACTATATCCAACTTATTCAATTAGCTACAAAACCTGTAGAAACAGAGGACTGAACACAAAATGCATCCACTTTTAACATTTCTGTTCAAAAGGTTTTCACTCCAATGAAATATTTAGCACATTACTCTCAAGACTACGTGCAGGAACATGTGTACATCTTACTGTAAAGTAGCCATTACATTCATCCAACATAAATTAAAAATGAAATGGCTTGACAATTCTCCACAAAATTCTTCAATATCTATTTTCACGACAATTTATCCAGTAGTTTTTGAGTCAGTACATGCATTAAGACGCAATGAGTCAACTTAGAAGGCACTCTGCAGGGCTGTCAACACACCTATATGGGAGAATGGAAATACAACGAACTGGACAATCGAGAGTATACTGTAACTCTGGCACTCGGAATACTCACCACAAAACCATAATTCCTGACTATGTCACATTCCAGAACTGTGCCATATTTGGCAAAGAGCGCACGCACTTGAGGAGCTTTTGTATTATCAGTCAGATTTCCTACAAAAATCTTTGTTGTAGGAGTCTGGGGACCCTTGCGACTTGTAGCAGCCTCAACTTTGATGGCTTGGTTATGGACCAAATAACCATTCAGATTCTGAATGGCATCTCTACCAGCCTCTTCATGTTCCATATGCTGGAAGTTAAAATTTATATAACACCAAATCAAGAAACAAGAATTTTAATAACATAAAAAGTCAATCTATATTCTACAATAATCTTCACGATTTTTCCTACTGGCAAAACAACACTCCCATTACTGCTTGATGCTCCTTGCCAGAAACAAGAAAAAACAATTTCCTCACCATACGCACACTAAAAGAACATAATTGCATCTTTATGTATATATTTTTGGTTTCTGTAATGGATGAATTTAAAATTGATTTTCTCCCTCTACAAGAGGTCATACACATTTCCTGAAATATCTGTATTCTTATTTGCAGCTGGGATGGTGAAGATGACTGGTAATTGCTTTCTTCAGTTTTTGTACTGTGGAGACCACATGTAACCTTCAAACTCAAGCATTCACATTTCGGTCCAAGTTTAATACAGTACAACAGAATATACAGACCTTCACTTGTATTTCTCATTCACGACTGACATGATTTTTGGCATGTGACTAAAAGGTTTAGTGCAAACAGGGTATATCAGCACTTTCAACACAGAAAGAAAACTGGTGGTAAAATTAATTCTGATATAACTGGATTCACTAAAGTATCCAAACTCATCTGCCCTTTTCTGAAGCTTTGTCCTTTAGCAACTTTTTTGCTATATCACATTTAGTAATGGGAATGAAATTACAATTTACAGATACATAAGTGTTAAGCTAAATAAACTCAGCAAGCAGTTTTCTGTGAGATATGAGGTTTACACAATGCTAATATGATACCATTTTCCGGGATGTCACTCCACAAAGTCAGGTACAAGTTTACAATCTTTTCAGATGCAGTACACTCCTCCAAACCACCAGTAAACTTTTACCATACTAAACAGCAATACACCCCATATGATAGCAATCCTCAAAAAGTTTTATGTCACTTAAAAGCAATGGTATCTGTAAATGTTCAAACATTAAGAAAGTAAAGCTATCCCTGTAACAGCCTGTGGAAGCCCACTGGGCTGTGACACATTGAAGTTCCCACATTTTCCAGACCAGTGGTTCTTAACATTTGTGAGAACACAGCACTGTAAATTATTTTTTATAAGATGAGGGCCCGGTATAATTGATGCCAGGGCCTGGTACCGAGCCATGGCACAGTGATTGAGAAACAGTGTTCTAGACAATCGGCTCACAGACGACTGAGTTTTTCAGCCTTACACACCAGCAATTCTTTAACCCCAGGAAGATTCCTGGTACTTATTTCTGTTAGAGACTGAGTCGACCCCAGGGCCATAGTGCGGCTGGAAGGATTAGGTCAATTGAAAAATCCAATGACCTCAATGGGAATTGAACCCATGACCTTCCAGCTTGTAGCATGGTACCTCAAGCAACTGCACTACTATGTATCCCTTCAAACATAAAAATACTTTACAAAAATGAGGTTCAAATATTTGACATGAACAAGCTGCTGAAGTTGACAGGAAACAAACAGGTCACAGCATACTGCTGATTAAAAAACAGGTTATTAGGAATACGTAAAAGAGTAACAACACTTGATTGTCATGAAGTATTAAAAACTTGTTTTAGTTCAGCTTCTAGTCATATCAGAGACGGCCACAATTACACGGCATTTTATGCCTGTTGTAAGTAAAACTAAAGTAAAGCTATCCCTGTACCAGGCCATGAAGGCCCATAGGGTTGTGACACGTTGAGGGTACCACACTATCTAGACAATCGGCTCAAATATGGCGGTAAGGTTGTCAGCCTTACAGGCCGGCCACGCTTTACTCCCCAGGAAAATGTAATTAATTCCTGGTACTCATTTCTGTCAGAGGCTGAGTAAAACCCAGGTACTAGTGCAGTTGGAAGGATTAGGTCAACTGAAAAAATCCAATGACCTCATCGGGACTTGAGCCCGCGACGTTCCGGCTTGTAGCATAGCCCCTCAACCAACTTCGCTACCGCGTGCCCACTTTATGCCTCTCATAAGGATATTAAATATATTTCTCAACTATGTCTTACATATTCTGCTTTCATAAAGCTATTAGCAATCGAAGATTAAGGCCACATGCTCTGGAACACATCTATGGTCCAGAGGTTGCTGCACTCTGCTTCATTTAGTAGCAACTGGGTCTTAAAAAAAATGGAAAACTTAACAGTCTTAAATCATTCATTCGCCTTTTGCTTGGTGAATATTTCAGTGCCTACAGTAACATGGAATTCACATACATTTAATTAACACTGTATTGCTTCAAATATATAGAGATGCACAATTTACACATTTTTTCCTACTGAAAAACTGAGATCTTGAATTCGAGGAATGTGTACCTTTGTAATTTTCTTCCTAAAGCCCACATTCAAAAACTGGATGCATCTTAAATTTGAGGGCATCTTATATCTGAAGTAATACAATATTTAAAGAGCTGGGAGCAAGTTCTTACACTATCTTACAAATTATTTGGAAAATATATTTTTTTTAAATCAGTGCAGAACACTCTGTACCAAACCTCACATCATTTGGAAACATCCCCAGATTCTGCAAAAATTCAATTAACTGCTTTCATGAAAAATCATTAACAGTATACACATAGAGTATAAACTATAAAATCACAGATTATACAGATGAACTACTTACAACAAACCCGTAATTTTTAACAACATCACATTCCACAACCTTTCCATATTTTTCAAACAATGGTTTAATGTCAGCAGTTGTTGTCTTGTCAGCCAAATTGCCAATGAAGATCTTGAATGTGCCTACACTGCTAAAGCCAGGCATGATGCAAAATATAAACGAACCGATTTACAATTCAAAATCCTGAAAGAAAAAAAATTACAAGTTATTTTCTGTTGACTGTTTTCACCATATGGAGAAGCTGACTCTTAAATGCATTTACCAATAATGTAACACCTGATTCTAGATCCCTTCATTTTTCATTGCTATTCTTGCCAGACTTTTCCTCTACAATGCAACATTCATAGTACACTTTATTTCTCCAGCTGCTATTTTACAACCTGGCAACTGTCAACACCTTCTCACCAAAGAAACATTTTCATCCTTATTATTTTACTCTGTAACATAACCATTCAGACTAAATAAACTAAACTAAACTCCATGGCTTGAGTCCGCAAGCGAACTATACCGACCAAGCGACCTCTGCTTGTTGGCGAGTTAGTGCCAACTTTTGCACACAGAGGATCTCACGTGGTCAGGGCAACGGATCCCCATGGTCGTTAATTTCTGTTTTCCAGACCGGAGCCGCTATTTCCTTGAAGATACTCAATTATCCTCACGAGGCTGAGTGGACCCTGTTCCAGACCCATTACTTCTCAGAAAATCTGGCAGAGCTGGGAATCGAACCCTGGACCTTTGGATCTGTGACCAAGAACTCTGACCACCAGACCACACAGGTGGTAACCATTCAGACTACCCAACCTAAGACTGCAAGTCCTTATTACAACCCTCAGGGACTTAATAACGATACTTCCTTGAATGCTCTTATCTAGACATCTATACAAACTAGCTCAGTAAATGATGAGATCAATATAGAAGAAGTTGGTACAAAATCAATTCTGATGAATTAAAGAAAGTGACTGGCAAACTAAATTTATACAACATAAAATCTTTCATCTATGGCTTTATCATTTCTCTATAACAAGATAACTCCACAAGTCATCCTTCACTTAGAAATGATTACGATATACTTTCACACAAACTTTATTCCACAAGACACAGGCAGTTCCACTATGTTACTGACCATCACCAGGATAAAATTAAAGGACAGTCTGTGTAAGAGTATACTGTAATATCTGTAAGCTTCACAAACAGGGCACAAAATTATAAGATCAGTTTTTCCTTGTTTTAAGAACATCCCCGAATTTTTAATGGAGACTTATATGTCAACTTCTCCACTTCCATTGACACCACCTCCAATGGCTGTATGTGGCCCTTTGGGTGGTAATACACATGACAACTAAATGAAGGGCATTTATAAAACTTGGTTTCCTCTCCCTAAGGAAAGAACAGTCACAGTGTCTGGAGAACAGGATTAAAAAATTCTGGGACCTTGGAGAGAGAAATATCTATAAACTACAGAAAACCCAACTGAAGAGTATCAGAATTTGTAGTCACAAATTATTGTTAGGGTAATGAAATGCAGACTTGGATTGGGGAGTTCGGGATGGTTTGGTGGTGGGCTCCTGAACATGATAATGAATCTTGGGGAATTTCTGGAGTAGCCGAGTGACTTTAAGCTTCTCACAAATGACTGTGCTCCATGGAGTTAATTATTCATAATCAAATGTGAAAGGCTCCAACAGCCAGAAGATGAACATTTATTTATATGACAGTTTCTAACACTCCATCTAATGAGGTTAAAAATACATGGGGCTTTACTTCCACACATCTTATAAATCATCATTGCATGGGAACGTTAGCTTTACATTTATTAAAACCACATGTAGGTTGTAATCAAACAAATCTTTAGATATCACACACTTTGTTGTTCAAACACAGTACAACACTATGCAACAGAAAAAGAAAACCTTTACACCAATCTCCAAACTTCTAATTCCAACAAACATATAATCCTAACGAAGACTGCAGATTGAAAACACACACTTCTGATCAGACACCCCATTAGGGAAGTAAACATCCCTGTGCATAAAATCCCTAAAGATGAAAGGACAAACCCAGCATTTGGCATGTTTTGAACTTAAAATTCACACAGTGCATCCCCATCCTTTGCATGGTCACTGCCTCATTTTCTCTCTCTCTCTCCCCTCCAAATGTAACAACAATTTCCATGACCATCAGTTGAGCTGAAAAGATGGCTGAAGGGGTAACAACCATTTCTAGCATGAAATTGAGATTTCAGGACTGAAGTGATCTAAAAGACTGAAGATTAATATCAGGTAACTTCAGAATCACGCACTTCTGTGAAAACCTTTCTGCATAAAAAAAACATATTGTGTAGGATTTCAGGTTCTCACAGCAGTGGTTACAAAAAGTTCTATCTTCTGAGATATGACATTTTTCAGTCGACTGAAATTCAATGCCTAACTTCACTGCATTATATCACAGAAGACAGAACTCTTCAGGACAAGATATTGGTTTACATTCTGATTTTATCAGCATGCTTCATTATATGTGACATTCAAATAGTTACATCATCTGCTGTTATTACAGTTTATCTAAAACTACATAACTGAAGTCTGAGCCCATAGGTAATGGATGAGTGGACTGCTGAGGTTAGCTACATAAGAGGCCCATGTGATGGAAAAAGGGGACAGAGAGGGAAGTCACCACAGTTCCCCAGTTTCTGACTTCCGGCCACCAGTTCCTTCCTACTCATAATTTGACAATATTATCCCAAAATCTTAACTCATGGATAACACACCCTCCAATGTGTTTCACACTTTCAAAAATACATTGTATACAAAAAATAATGATACGATTTCAGGTGTTGTATCCAAACACACAAAACTATCACACTTCTCAAGAGATACTACAGAAGTTCTCAGTGCACAATTTTAAGGAAGACAGATTGATAAGGGCAGCCCAATTGTGTGGCCAACTAAGAGCCTTGATTTTCTTTTGGGGCTACATAAAAAACTTAATTTATATGGCCAAAATTCATGACACGGATCATTTGATATCAATAAGTGATACTGCTGAGCAGGTAACAAGAGATATGCTACATAGCATGCATGGCAAGAAGTAGAGTTATCAGCTGGGCATACGGAGTGTCATGAACATGCACATGTGGAAAGTAATTATGCTTGAAAACCATCTGGGGTACATTTTAAAATTAAATATTGACACCTGAAAATGTTCCTCATTTTTCTAAACACTGGTTCTCAAACCACCACCAGCATTCTTTCAACACTCTCTGCAGCTTTAAAGGCTGGCATTTATTTTTTTTCCTGTCGGCACCAACCAAAATACGCAAGTTTCATCATATACCATCATCACATTTTGCAATCAATGCTAACCACCTCTAACCATAAACACAACTACTTCATCCCACCACTGGTCAGGGGATGGGGAACTCTTTTGCGGTAAGGCGCTGATCCTACAAGGGCTGTCTAAACTAGATTCAACCAAGACTTCATCATCTTAGCTAACAAGTTTTATCAACTTCGAATTGTACACACAATGTACCACCTGCCCTCGACTGGGCCTACTGCTGTATTCACTGTACACCGAGGAGGAAAATACATTCAAAACAGCACTTTTCTGCAAAAAAAAAATCGCAAATAATACAAAGTCGACTCCTTCCTTCATCTAAATCCAAACACACCACTTTACTTCTTCAAACACCTTATTCAACTCATCATATACCAAACATACGAGACGCCTCGCAAAAAGATCAAAGGAAACAAGGTCCAACTTCAAGGTTCACAGATTTCCCACGCACCAGTGCAATAAACCTACTTATATAGCTTTTATTTTGATCACTCAGACATCATATATTCCATATTTAAAAATTTAACGCACACTCATCAGTTCACTTTTTACTCAGGAAATAAAGGTTTTACTATTCTTATGCGCGGATATCGTATTGCAATGATCGAAGAACCATGGAATGGCGTTTTCCGCCATAACGTAGTAGACCTAGAAATCTTTACCTAGGTCTCCTGTAAGTTTGGTTATCCCATTAAATATTTAATTACTTATGGAATAGCGCGTAATATATGTTTAATAAACGCCACGGCACAAATAGCACTCTAGATATCTCAACGACGACTCCAATCAACATTCTTGACTGGATCGATCAAACGTACACCAGACCAAATTACTTATAAGTATAATGAAAGTATAATGCTATATACCTAGTAAATTATACAGCTTTCATAAATTGTGTTCAAATGAGAGTTTAAAGCACTTACCTCTTCAAAATGATGTGAAATTAAGCCAAAACACCTAGTCCTTAACACCACGCGAAACCACCGACAACCCACAAATTCCCGGTGCGTCACACAAGGGCGGATTAACACATAGTAGCAAACACTGTGATAATGCAAACCATGCTTTCCTCGGCAGTGTACACATCGCATTATTTGCATCGTTTCACACTAAACTTCAGGGTTACTGTCACTTGCCATTCAATGAAATTAAGTTTATGCCAATCCATTATTCAATTTGTAATTAAGTTTGGAACTACTTTACTCCTGAGGAAGACAACGAGCTATTGAAGATACACAACGTATCGCTGCGACACAGAACCATAGAAATGAACACATGGATTGCATTCCTAAGAACGATGAGCCCTGTCTTTTTTTGCAGATTGTGGTCAATGCACTGAAGTAGTTTATCTCTTTGACCATCCACTGTAGATATAACAGGATGCATTTCCTATAGCCTCATCACTCCAAGTTCTAATAAATTCGAATCTTGTTTAATGCCACTACGTGCTTTATGAAGTAACAAATCAAAACTGCAATCACAAGTTATATAAGCCAAGTTGTCCCTTCGGGATTACATGGAGGTGCCTCGCCATTTTCATGCCCGGGTACCCATTGCATGTGAGGCTGGATGGGCTGCAAAACAAACTTGGACGCTATGGAGATGATTCTTTTCCTCCTGCTGGAAATCTGTCTCCTTGGTTGTCTGGCCTGTAACCCGTTGCTAAACTAACTGCACCATCCCAGACCTTTATTTAATTAAGGGCAAATACAAGTCTAGAAATGCCTACCACTGCTCAGTTCAGTATCTTTTGTGTCTGTGTAAAACATGGATTTAAATGTAAGGAATTTTCCCCACTGTTCTGTATGCTAGAAAAACATACCCATGGTTTACATGTTTCAAAACAGACTACTTTAGGCTGGACCTAGGAGTTACTAATATATGGCTGAAGAAAGCTGGATAATTAGGAGCTTTAAATTTTGTTCTTGTCACTAGGATTATTAAATCATGGATAAGATGGACAAGGCATAAGATAAGAGTTAAAGAAATTAGTCAGAAAATGTTAGTGGAAGAGACCACTTGGAAGATCTACACACAGATGGGAATATACTAACATAGATCTTTTAAGAAACAGCATAAGAGCATGTGGTCTGGATTAATTTGCCTTGGGAATGAAACTGGTGGCAGGCTCTAGTGAATATTGTAATGCACTCTGTTCCACAAACAGCAGGAATTTCTTGGCTAGCTGAACAACTATCAGCTTCTGAAGGATTCTGCTCCATGCAGTTAGTTATATTAAATATACGAAATATGTAAGTTCTCACATGCAATTAATTATTAAATATATCCCATCAAATTAACAAGAGGAGAATTATAAAAAAAATTGCTAAGTTATATAAAATAATTAATTTTGAATATAATACAATTGCATTGATTAATAAGTGAAGGGTGCACTGAGACAACAGGTGCAACATATTTCATTTATATTATTTAGTGTACTATTTCCACATAATTTTTACATTCTCTTCAATTTCAGTAAAATAAAGCAAAGAAAAAAATTACACCTGCACAAAACACTCATGAAAATGTAATGGCAATAAAACTTAATTACTTTCTTAGTTCTTGGAAATATAGTCAGAAACCTGCTTTTCACTGTGACTCCTATGGTAGGGTCGACAAGAGAATCAATATGGGTAATGGAGGCAAAATTGACTACCTTACCCTCCACCCTACCTACAATGCATGATCTGTAGATTGTGGTGCTTGTAACTGCTGGACAGATGCATGGGTGGGGATCTGTGTTGACTCCACTTTATGGAAATTGACCACCACGTACATTAGTGGTGCTTAACATGGGTCACATATGCCACACATGGTACACCATGCCCTTAAAAATAACACAAGAATACTCTTCAAGATGAAACAAAATCTATTGTTTCTTTTTATTTACATATTTTGTGAATATTTTTTATTCATATAATATTTATAGTTTTGCCAAAGTCAACACTTTATTGTAATCTGATTTTAAAAATTAATGCTTCCAAGATTTCAAATTTTAATTTTTTTGCCACCCTATGCATTATGGTGCATGTCCATCATGACCTCCAATCAGCTCACAGAAGACAGGATCTGACGGCCTCTTCAGAACTCTTGTACACTTGACTGTGTGACACATATTTTTGGTCTCGAGACTGTAGCACATGGTGAAGATGTGTTTAGGGCCATCATATATTGAGTAACATTGTGGGAGGGCACAGTCTAGATGTGGCATTGAAGGGAAAAGTTTCAGTGCCTGTCAGGATCTGAATCCATGCTACCTCCAACAGCCAGTATCCTACACCTACCACAGCAATAATTCAACTGTAGCTTGTTTGAATACTCATCACTCAAAATAATTAGTGCAGTTGGTATAGTGACTGGTTATGGGCTGGACCATCCAGGGGTTGGAGTTCAAGGTATAGTAAGGTCAAGAATTTTCTCTTCTCCACATTGTCCAGACTGGCTCTGCAGCCCACCCAGACTCCTATTCAATATGTGCCAAGGGTTCTTTCCCAGGGGTAAAGCAGCCTGGGCATGAAGGTACCGAGGTAAAAAAATGGATCCACACATCCACTCCCCCAAATGTCTTCATGACATAGTGCTTAATTAGTTACCTCATAAACAGCGAGTTCCTCAATATGATGAAGTTTGGGATACCAGACTTATCAGCTGATGACTGAGTCTTGGTGTACCTGACATACTGACATCGACATTTTTAAGGTATATTTTAGAATAATGTGTGTTACTGCTTGTGTATCTAACAGCCGTTTATGCACATAACACTGCTATGTATTTACAGCATATTTCTAATTCGCTTAGTGGGGGGGGGGTGTCCAANAAACTGGCTCCACTCGGCACGGCGGTCACTGATTGGCCTATTGTGGCCTGCCCCTGGTGATTATGATGATGGAGAATTTGGTGGAATGAATATTGGCAGGGGAACTGAAATACTCGAAGAAAACCTGCCCCAGCACCACTTTGTCCGGCACAAATCCCACTTGACCAGACCCGGGATCAAACCCAGGCTGCCACAGCAGGAAGCCAGTGACTAACCGCTTGAGTTATGGCACGGCCTATATATATATATATATATAGCACATTGCTTCAGATACAAGATACCCTTGAATTTAAGATGTATCCAGTTTTTGATTGTGGGTTTCAGGGGAAAAAAATTAGAAAGGTCCACATTCCTTGAATTCAAGACACACCTAAATTTTTCAATGGGAAAAATGTGTAAAATGTGAATCTTATATTCAAAGTAATAGAATAAGTATATATTTTTTAAAAAAATGTGGTACCACAAATGCTTATTGAAACTTTGCAACAAAATATAATTTTGATCTGACTCATGACTGGACTTCCAAGACAATTAATTTAATATCAAGTGCACCTGAACCAGATACAGAAATTACTCTCTAGTTAGCTACATATATTTATGGATAACAAAAAATAGAAGTGACAGTATCCTACAAGCTTAAGGAAGAACCATGCAAGAAGACTGTCACAGTTAGTTCATGAATTTTTTGTATGTCATGCATCATTCATCATATATGGTCCAACCATACAATATCCAATACAACAATCTGAAGTATATAAAAGGAAACATCAATATTACAGATATAAAGCAAGGGTTCCAAATCCTCTTAGGGGCACAAGGGATACTTCCAAGGCTAGCTCACTGGACAATAGTGAAATGCTATATTTTTACAAGACTTGGTTTTTTTTGGGAGGGGGGATAAAGAATCATATAGTTCAGCCATTACTAATCTATTTATTTGTTTGCAAAACTGTTGTTTTTTAATCTCCTCCAACTGTATATTAAGATGCGCAATAATACTGTTATATGATGCCTGAAAGCCAGAATAGTGGAACCATAGCAAAAGACCATTGCTAGCCAACAGCTCGCCAAGCATACATTCCCACAATAACAAACAGATGTGGAACTCCATTGCTGGGGAATGCTTTGGTAAGCACTTTCCCATGGCAATGAATAAACACAGAAAAACAGATACTGTAAGACATGGTGACTTATATTCAGTTTGCCCCAAGTTATAAGTTTTCTTCAGTTCATTCTAGAGAGTGAGCTGTCATTCGTAAGAGTGTTCAGCTGTGGACAATGGAAGCTGAAGAAGTGACCGATTCATAAATCAGAACCAAGTCAGTCACAGTGGAATAGAAGGCATTCGCAGTCCAGTAAGGAATGAAACGAGTCTTCAGCAGCCATTGTGAGCTGTTGTAATTGTAAAGAAGTACCAATAAATCTAATCATCCAATCCAGAATCGATTACTATTCATCACACAAACCTTTCATACATGACAATATTAACTTATATTCTTACTCAAAATGTTAACTCCAAACATTTAGCTGCATAACAAACTCGAAAAAGTAGACATCAGAAAATAATATTGATTTAGATGTGAATTTGTGTAGTCTCCTTTTTCAGGGGAGGAATCTGGATCTGTGGAGTGACGAAATTTTGGAACCAGACAACTCAAACTACATTAAATGGTCATAATTTCTTCTGTTACAGTTCTTTCACTTATGATGCAGAGAAAATGTCATAAGGCATGTAATATATTCAGTCATAAAAATCAGTCTTAATAACATTTTCTTTATTTTCTGACTGGAAACTATTAGGATGATAAAACAACATTTTTTTAGTGTTTTAGTCAAGGTCAGGAGAAGGTATGATTTACCAGAATTGTCACACTTCTTCATCATATGTTTTCTGCAGGGAGAAGTCTAAGAAATGGAGACATAACATGCATTGTTATTAATTTGAATATTCTTTGATGGAAACGATAAAAAAAGGTTTCTACCACACTAACAACCTGTATGTCCTCTTCAAACAGGAAGAAGGATGCACCTTAGTAAAACAATTATATTGTCACGTCTCCTGGTAACACAACAAGAAATAAATTGGTTCTGGATTAGGTGAAGTGATTTTATTGGAGAAGTCGTTTACAATTACAATTACAATCACTCTGAAATAACATCTTCCAGACTATGCCACTTGGCTAGTCTGTCATCTTCCAGTTATTGGCTGAGCTGGTTTCTTCTGCTCTCAGCTCTTTTCCATTCGCCTCTGATCTCATCTCCACTCTGGTCTGGTCTCTTCTCAATTTTCCTCTGTTCTGTGCGTTCTATCTGCCGGTAGCCTGTAGGAACTTCACTAGTTAGCTAGTGTATTCGTTGCTATGGGAACTTCACTAGTTCTGGTTTTTCACTTGCGTGGCAATGTCCATTATGTATGCGGTCTGGGAAACGTGTTTAACAAGCCGTTGCCTAGCAATGGACACCTGCTCTGACTCAAGATATTCTGGCTTTCAGGCGGCACACCAGAATATTTTGGCAAGGGGACAAGTTGCTGTAATTTTATTGCTACCTTAGGTTTGGTGCTTGGCAGAAGGGTGATCCTGTGTATGTTACACCCATGACACTGGCTGTTAAACTAACAACTACAGATTTGAAAATTAAACTCAAAGTATATAAGATCTTCATGAAAATTATTTTTATTGTATCACAACTACCGAGAGGGATTCAGACATGATCTTATTAGATTTGGGTAAATATGGTTATGCTAAGTTTTTGGAGTGTGATGTTGTGTAAAGAACGCACAGACAGTAGCATGTACACTTCATATCCTGCAGCTCAATAAAAGAAGTACCCTTCTACCAGCCGATAAATCTTTAAATCCAGGGGAGGCGAAAGATACAGGATATTTTTGGTCATATCAATAACTGCTGTGGTTTAAATACCTTGTTACTAACATAAAATAATTTTCTATGATGATTTCGAAACCAGTATTTCTTTTTTGAATTAAAATGAAAAAATTACCTCCCAGCATATATTGCATATAAAAATATTCACAAACACTAATAGTTTCATCCTTAATGGGTCAAATCAATCCCAAAATGTATTTAGAGGTTTTAAAAAGTCACTGGGAAAAAAGTAAGAGATCACAGCATTAACATAACTTAGGCACCTGTTATTCTTAGTCTTATTTACATTGTCATCTAACACAAGGGTCTTTGCTTCATGTATCAAACAAATAAATGATCATATACCAATGTCCCACAGTCAATAGTTACCAAGGCCACCAAAAGGTTTTCTTGTTCTACAAACTTGTAATGTATATAGCGGGACATAAACCCAGATTTCACTGCATAATCAATATTAACTGTTACACAAAACTGAAAACACAACCACTTCAATCTCATGGCTGTCAGCATGTCACTTCTTCCTGCACATGTAAATCAAGTCACTGAACTAAAACTCACTTGTCCAAAACACCATTCTCTGTTAACTACTGCACAATGTGTTTCATACTACATTAAGCATTCCGTTTTTAATGAGTATTTTCACTTGCTTGAGTAAACAGTACTTTTCACTAACTGGAGTCTTACATCTGTCTGTGAAAAATCTTGCATGCACACCCCCTACATTATTTTCATCGGTATTAGACAATTTTCACTGTATTATCTGCATCCAATTTACATAATGTCTTCTTTACCCTGAGTGCTGTCAATCTTACTGCTGGGTTTGGATGCCAACATTCCTGCATTACCTTTGCTAGCGTCCTCAAAACCTGAAATAAAATATCCAAGCATTAACAAATTTCATCCTCATGTGGGCAGCACCAAATTTGTCTTACAGGTACTTCCACCTCAGAAACTGGTTCTTTGAAGTCAGAGCATAAAGTTTTATACACAATAATTAGAGTTATATCTAGCCTTGAAATAGAGACAATCTCTCAAAGTCTGAAAGAACTAAACACTCAAGAAGAACTTCTTGGAACATTACTGTGGGCATAGTGTGAAGTCATGTATAATTTTGCTAAACAAGGGAAGTGTAAAGGAATCAAGAGTGATCAGCTAAACATACGTATATGTAAGGCCTAGAAACCACTACAGTATATTGGGGCATATCTGCAGACATGCCCGTTCCTAGGTAACAACTTCATAAGCATGCAACAATACCAGATCCATTGCTAAGCAATGCACTCATGCAAGAATGGAGGAACTACTGTAAGCGGTTTTCTGCATGGTCCACAGTGAATATAACAAGAGCTAGCTGCCATTAGCAGCCAATGAGATGGGGAGTAGAGGATGAGTCAGGAGAGTGTGTGAGTCAGCTAACAGCAGGAATGAGAAAAGAAGAGGACAAGTGATACCAAGTTCACAACCAGACAGTAAGTTGGCTACACCAGGTCTTCATTGGATTTAGTGATTTGAATGAAATGTGTGCTGGACAGAGTGGTTTATAGAGACGTCAGTTTACGTAGTGCATTCAAGGTCAACTCCCATTTGATGAAGGTTCTGTTGATGAAGTCTGTCCCTCAGTGGCCTCCGTAGTCTAGGGGTAACGTTCCCACTCTTGACTGAAGGTGGAATTTTTAAGGGTGGAAAAATTCAGGGAACAAGTCCTCCGGGAGGGACTTTAAGCCATGGGTCCCGTGTTGTAGATTTACGGCACATAAAAGATCCTCATGTCTCTAGGAGACCTCTGAGCAAAATGAGGTAAAAAAAAGTTTCCCACCCAAGTAGTTTCCAATGCCTCCGGTAGATGGGGGAAGTATTGGGTACCACTGCCAGTAGAGGGGCTGAACTTGCTGGCTGAACGGGGCTGATAGCGAGCACCAGTACCGGAAGGGTATGGCGACTGGTAGAATATCAAAGGGGGATGTACACTAGATCAACAACTGGTTGCGGTGCATGGGGAAACTCACCCCCTCCAATAGTGAATGAATGAATGAATGAATGAATGAATGAATGTTTGCCCCTTGCCGCAAGTATGTGCAGTGCCATGAGAAACATCAAAACAGGGAGTAAAGTTGAGTATACACCAAGATGGCATACAACCCAGTACTGGGATTCCAGAAATACTGAACACAGAATCTGTATGTCACACTATCATGAACAAATACTGAGAAGCAGCTACTGTAGTGCAATAAGTATATAAAATGCTCAGTGATATTGAGAACCGTGCTGGGTGCACACTGGCAAAAGTGGGGGAAAGATCTGAGTGAACCTCTACTGTGAATAGGGCGGAGGAGAACAGAGCAAACGTTTGCAAAGCTCTAGAAGGGAAGTCACTTTTTAGTGCTCTTTACCACATGTATGCAGTAAAACTGAATGAACTGAAGGCTGTCCTGAGGTTGATGCACAGGCAGGACAAAGTGGTGCAGTGAACAAAGCCTCAGTGGAATCAGTGGTCCAGGATGACTTCTAGGAAGTAGATAGGCACAAGAGGCATATCTCTAATAATACCTCACAGACAGCCAAGAAGTTGACTAAACCGGTCCCAGCATCCACAGCTGTCAAACTGACTCCAAAAGCAGTGTTACCTCACAACTTCCTCACACATCTCCTAACTACTGACATGGACATGGAGATTACTTGTGTAGAGAACACACTACCAGAACCAGGTAGGGCACCACAATTAATGACAACTTCTACCACAAACGTCGTTCAAGTCAAAAGAGACTTGGGAAACAAAGTCAGAGGAGAGTATGAGTTCCGAATTCCTTAAATTAAACCAGTATCATAACAAAAGAAATGGCAGATTATCCGGCAATGAAATCCTACCTGAAGAAAAATAGTCTCCACTATTTTACTATTTTACCTTCTGCCCAAATTCTTAAAAGACTACAGAGGCAATAATCTGTCATCTTCCCCCAGACACATCAGTGGAAGATATTTCCAACAGCTCTGAGGACTTAGGCTTAAACAACATCGTGAGGCAAATGATGACCACTTGAAGAGCACCCAACAGACAAACTCATGTGGAACCCCTCCCTATTTTCCTTGTTACCTTAACAAGAAACACTGTCCCCTGGCTGAGTGCCTAGGACTCCTTATGAATGATGACATCACAGCCTCAATGTTCTGTGGCAACTGTACTGGATGCACACTGCCTGGTACTTTCATTTTTAATGCAGAAGCACCCATTCTGAAGTTTTCTACCCTTAACTGTATGGTATTGCAGCAAGGAATTTTTCCATGACAAGCAATAGAAATGCTTGCAAAATATTCACTGTTTTTCAACAACAGGGCCACCATTAAAAAAAATGTTTCAACATTAAACACAAGATGTTGCGCATGTCACTGCTCCACAGCTACTGCAATGGCATCAGTTAAGCTAGTAAATAACATCGTTGCCACCATGTCTTCCTCAAAGGCTGTAAACGTAACACATTTAAGAAATCACCAGGTTCCTTTGCTGCAAACCTCATGGGAAGAAAAATAAAAATGGTAGAGTCTGACAATCATGTTGGTGGCTACAGTCATTGTTACGGTGGTTGATCGTGATCACATCATTTTGGTCACAGTCATGGTGGTGGTGGTGGTGATAATGTCCATAGGAAATACATTTTGTGGGTTAAGACTATGCCTGAAAAGGTTTTGAATTTCATTAAAGTTACAACCGATTCATTAATATACTCCGATAAACCTCACAATGACAGTATGCTACAACAAAACAATGCTTCTCCTACCTCATCAGATTCCCATCTTGGGGGTATGTGGGGGCGGATCCTCTTCATGCACACTATTTCATGCATATCTTCAAAGGAAGGGTCACTGGGTACACAGTTGAAGTATGGGAGACGATAATCATCAGCAGCAATAAGTTTGTTTCCAGTCACACACCGGGAGCACATTTCCCAAAACACCAGGCCAAGAGAGTACATGTCAGCCATCTTGAATGACTCAAATGCAGATGTGTTTAGTGATTCATCCAGTACCTCGGGTGCCATGTACCGTCGTGTCCCAACCCGTGTGTTGGATGCAATATCAATTTTATTGCTTTCACTGAAATGGACAAACAATACAGTACCCATCAGCTGTAAAATGATTATAATAAAAATATTAGCATAATAACAGTCTAATTTTGTGGTGCTGAGTCTTCCTTGAGACACTAATAGCTCATCAGTTACTCCAGAAATTCCCTGAATTTTAAGATACATGAATGTTCATTACTGTGTTCACAAGAGCCTGCCACTGGTGCCTATCCCAAGCCAGATGAACCCTTTTATACTACTACTTTATGGAACATTTTAATGTTATCCTCCCATCTAGGCCTAGGTTCCCTTAGCCAACTCTTTCCTTCAGCTTTTCCTACCACCAACATTGTAAGCATTTCTCTTCTCTCCCATATATGCTACTTGTCCTGCTCCACCATCCTTCATATTGTGGCATACTTGCTTAAGGCAGAACTGTGAAGCCAGCAGAGACAGTTGCTGCTAGGCAATGGCTCAGTAGTGATGATGTGGTCACCCCAACAAACACAAATGCAAGAATGGAGTAACTGTGCAAAGCAGCATTTTCTATGCAGTCCGTGCCGAGAGGTTATAAGCGGGACAAGTTAACTATAGGGAGGGGAACATCCACAGTTGGAAGTTTCTACCAAGTAATGGCAGTGAAAATGTGAATGTGGACACTGGTGTGTGTAACAGTGAACTGTAAAGTGTAGTTCTGTGCTGTGTCAAGGAGTCCAATAAATCTGGTCAAAATCTGTCTATAGTCACACTCCATCATATGACAATATTATCAATCCAACATCTGATGAGGAACAAAGTATGAAGCTTCTCATTGCAGAATTTTCTCCAGTCCCCTGTTAACTTCATCCCTCATAAGTTTAAATATTCTCTCTGCATCCTGTTCTCAAATGCCCTTAGTCTACGTTCTTCCCTTAATGTAACAGACCCAGTTTCATACCCATCAAAAAAAAAAAAACTATTCTTCTTCTTCTTCTGTCAACATTTCTGATTTTGTGTGTGTTATTGGTCGTTGATTATAAATTTTAAAACCATCTTCAATCCTTACAGTGCCAACACTGACTGGATTTTTAAGGGGGGGAGACTTACTACAATGGCAGCACTGATTGGATCACTCTTGTTATATCCTGTATTCTAACCTGCTAGCATGTCTCCTAGAGGCAGAGGTGGAAAACTCTGACAACAATGGTGGGAATTAAGCATCATACATGAAAATTATACTGCAGCAGAAATTATTTCTTCTCAATACATATGAAATTAGAAATGTCATTTTTTAAATTTGTAGTCTTTTGTATTTATATCGCTAAACAGTTCTAAAAATTTAGCACTATAATTGATTTTTATTGATAATGTAGCATGTAGGTCAAGCCAAGGAGGATGAGATGGGCAGGACATGTAGCACAAATGGGGGAGAGAAGGAACGTATATAAGATATTGGTGGGAAAGCCGGAAGGAAGGAGACTAGTGGGAAGACCAAGATGTAGGTGGGTGGACAATATTAAAATGGATCTTAGAGAGATAAGATGGGATGGTATGGATTGGCTCAGGATAGGAACTGGTGGAGGACTTTTGTGAACAGTCATGAACCTTCAGGTTCCATAAAATGCTGGGAAGTTCCTGAGTAGCCGCACAATTGGCAGCTTCTCAAGAAGGGCTCAGCTCCATGAGTGAGTGATGTAGTGTGCAGGAGCTGGTGCCATGCAATGATCATGAGATGGACAGATATACCAGGGCCCTTTCTGGGCAACAGCTGGGTAAACACTTCCCCATAGCAACAGACATGAATATAATAATGGCACAACAATAGAAGAGCTGTGTTTTCTATGCTGTCCATGCCAACATTACACTTGTAAGCAAGGGACAAGGTTATAGCCTAGTCAGTCCCATATGGGAGTCTGTGAAGAAAGGACTTGAGCTGGAAGCAGAGGAATAGTCGATGTTGGAGCTGTTACGAGGAAACGTCTAGTAACAGACTGAGAACACTACACAATGTGTTCTAGTAAACTGCAAAGTGTGGAAATAGCAGTAGCGTTCTAGTTATTCATAGTTATGACTTGTAAGTGGTCAATAAATCTATTCACCAATACAAACCCCATCTAAAGTCACATATACTATGTGATAATAATTTAAAAGCTGAAGAATTTATTCAGTGGACTGCAAATACAAATGCCTGAATCATCCAGATACAGTTATCACAGCTTCCAAAGTATCACTGCTTAAGTGTCCAGAATTGTGACTGACGTCCTCTGATGTATTAGAGCAGAAGCCCTCTGTACTTGAATTCTGACTTTTATAACTTTATTTATGAAAACCTCACTGACACAATTAATAACCATATTATACAGATTCAAATCGAAGGATGATGAAGTGCAAAGGATTTGGAAGGCAGCAGTCATGGCCTATTCAAAGCAATATCCTGGAATCTGCCCGGAAGAACTGAAGAAATCCATAAAAAATACAAACAGGATAGCCAGTACCCTGGCTCAGATTTGAACTGAACACCTCTTAAATACAAGTCCAGTGTTATGGTAACACCCACCTGCTTGGTGAATTTGGACATGTTCTGCTCATAGCAAGCATACAAAATGAAAAATCTGGTACCATCAAAATTAGATCAAAGTCATTCACCATTAGTTATCATGTACTAACACCTATTATCCTTGCGACAAGCTGATCACTCGCCCAAGGAGTCCTACTGTATGTGTAAGATCTAGAAAAACCAAAGTGAATGGAGAAGTTCATGGAGGTAGGCCTAGGCCCACTGGGGCTGTAGTGTAAAGAAAAAAAAAACACCTATTATATGAGATCCAGCCATAACTTAAACTCTGTCCTATGACCCAGTTACTATCTCAGCCCAGGATAATATTTTAACTCCTAGCATTTAAATTACTGATTACAGTAAGCACATTTCACATGAATTTTCTGGATAATATCTACCTTCAGTCAGTCGCATTTTGAAACATATGTTAGACAAGTTCAAATCGAATACAAACATCACAAACCTTCACACTGACCTGATATATCTGACTGCAAGCCCAAAATCTGCAATAGCACATTGGCCATTTCTTTTCACCAGTATGTTTTTGCTCTTGATGTCACGATGTGCTATAGCTGGTTTGCCTCGGGTACCAAATATCTCAGTATGAAGATGTGCCACACCACTTGCAGCAGAAAGAGCAAGACGGAGAAGTGATGACAGATCTAGCACATGTGTCTGAAGATAATCGTGTAATGAACCATTTTCATGGTAGTCTGTGATTAGGAGCATCTGTGTCCATGAGCCTGTGCCTTTGATATCAGCTGCAATGAAACCTGTTCAAACAAAATTAAATCAAGCCCTTCACCCATTTAATTTAAAACACTACTGAACAGTGGAACCGGCCAATTTTTTCCAGGTACTTACATTTTAAATGATATTTCATGATCTTTTACTATGTTAAAAGATCTAAGGCGCTTTTCACTTGACTATACTCTATTACATTAGGAGGAGGAAAGAGTGAACTGGACTGTAACACGAGCTTTTCTATCATGAACACTTTTACAAAGTATGCACTATCAAGTTAATTTACAATTTTCTTTATCATTCTTCTGGGTCTGTGGCTTACCTCAACTGTAACAGGTAATAAAAATCAGATTTCCATCCCTTCAGAAGTCTCTAAGCACCTTCTTCTTCCAGGTTAAGATTTTGATTTTACTTTTGGGATCTTATCAGAACTTATGCACCATTATACTGGTGCAACCTGAGGAAATTCTGGCATAAAAATATACCCCATCTTATCTCTCTAAGGTCCATTTTAATATTGTCTACCCACCTACACCTTGGCCTTCCCAGTGGTCACTTTCTTTCTGTCTTTCCCACCAATATCCTATATGAATTCGTCTCCCCCAATTGGTGCTATATGCCCTGCCCACCTCATCCTCCTTGACTTGATCATTCTAATTATACTTGGAGAAGAGTAAAGTTATGAAGCTCCTCATTATGCAGTTTTCTCCAACCTCCTGTCACTTCATCTCTCTTCAATCCAAATATTCTCAACACACTGGTCTCAAACACCCTCAGTCTATGTTCCTCCATTAATGTCAGAGACCAAGTTTCACATATACATAGGCAAAATTATAGTTTTGTATATTCTAATTTTTATGTTTTTGGACAGCAGCCAAGAAGCCAAAAGGTGCTGGACTGAGTGGTAGCAAGCATTACCATTACTCCTCTTTAATTTCCTCCTGAACCAGGTTTCGATCTGTTATCGTTGTTCCCAAACATCTGAACTATGCCACATTTTCAAAACCTCTGTTTCCTATCTTTATGTCATGATTTTGCCCTGCATTTTGGTGACGAGACAGCAACACATACTTAGTTCTCTCTGTGTTTACTTCTAGACCAACCTCTTACTTGCGTCAATTAAAGTTTGTGTTTTTCTTTATGGTATGTACAGTACCATCTAGTAGATTCACATCATGGCATAGACCAACAGCTGATGTGTCCCATTTAATTTCAGTTCCATCTGGTTTCCCTGGACCTGCCTAATGGCATATTCTAAAGCAAAGTTGAAAAGGAATGGCAATAAAGCATCTCCTTGTTTTAGACCATTCTGGATAGGAAATTTATCAGAAAAATGTTTACTTACATGGACTTTAGTACACATTTCGCTTAAACACATTTTAATCAACCTAATTAGTTTCATGGGTATCCCAAACTCTATCAGAATACTGTACAATACTTCCCTCCTAACTGAATCATAGGCTTTCTTGAAGTCTATGAATAGCTGATGTGCTGTCTCATCGTACTCCCATTTTTTCTCTAATATCTGACGAATGCAAAAGGTATGATCTGTAGTTGATCTGTTACATTGAAACCCACACTGACGATCCCCAATAATTTCATCTGTATATGGATTTAACATTGAGAGATGAATATTGGACAACATTTTGTATGAAGTTGATAGCAGTGATATCCCCCGATGATTACTACAGTCAGTTTTATCATCCTTCTTGTGAACTGGTATAATAATAGACTCCTTCCACTGATCAGGCAATTTTTTCTTATGCCAAATAGAATTAATTAACAGTTATGTACCTAAAACATTTTCATGTCGCATCAATACTGTCTGATAGATTTCAGTCTCCCGAAACCAACTTGCTTCCTCTGTTGTGAAAAACACTTTGACTGCTACCCGTTCTCCTCGCCACCTTGCAAGCCACACTTCTCCATATCTGCCTTTTCCTACTGACTGTACCATCTGGATCTGTTTGGCAATGGTACGTTGAACCTGTAACAATATTTGCAATAAGGAATGTCAAGTTAGTCTGACACTACATACACAGCATATTCTGTCCGTCTCACAGTAAGTGATAAACTGCGACTACCATCACAGATGGGGCACAACTTTTGACAAGAATTTTCAACTCCTATGTTACACTGCTGAAAGAAAAAACCTAGTAAGACCAAAAAAAAAACTGTGATGAAAGAGACTGACTCACTTGTTCTTTAAATATCGCAAAGCACAGCAACTTGCCAGTAGGGGCCAGATGGGACAGCCTTCCCAGCATACACATGATAAAATATTTAACAGAATGCCTGAAAACCTGAATAGCAAAGCCAGTGTACACAATCATTGCTAGGCAATGACTCAGTAAACAGATTCCCGTGGAAATGAACATGCATGCAACAATAGAAGAGCCGCTGTATCTATGCAAAAGCATGATAAACACACCTCTATAACAACACTGCAACTGTTAGGAAACAGCCACCCTGAAGCTATATAACGAGAATCTCAGGCAAGCTGAAATGAGGACCTGAGACATCAGAATTATTGAGCGCAGTTCAATGGAGTGATCTGGCTGTGAAGTTAAGACTTTGTGTGCTTTAGTACTGTGATATCTGAAGTGTGTAATTCAGTGAGACTGTTATAGTTTCTGTGTTAAAATCCATTGCTAGGAAACAAATAGTGGAGATTGTAATAGTTGGAGGACATTAGTGTTTGTAGCAGTAAACTGTAAAGTGCATAGATTAAGGGTGGCGCTGTATTACTTCTAAGTGTGGTAAAAAAATCCAATCATCCAATCCAAACCCCATCTAACATTCACCCCTAGAAAAAAAAACTCCCGTGATTTTAGTCCACAAGTGAACTATACTGACTGAGCGACCACCGCTTCTTGGCAAAGTTTACTGTCAACATTTGCAGATAGATGGTGTTGCTTGGTCAGCGCAACGAATCTCCACGACCGATAATCTGTTTCCTACACCGGAGTCGCTATTTCCTTGAAATAGGTCCTCAATTATCATCATCATGAGGTTGAGTGGACCCTGTTCCAGACCCACTACTTCTCAGAAAAAAATCTGGTAGTGCCGGTAATCGAACCCGGACCTCTGGATCTATAGCCAGGAACGCTGACCACTAGAGAACAGAGGCAGTTAACAGTCACCCCTACCCATGACAAAATTATATATAGCTAACATGTTAAAGAAAAAGGGAACCTGGATTAAATGATAATGAGCCTTTACCAGAAAATGTTTCTCAACCTGAGAAGTGGGGGTAAAGACTGAAGTAACACAACTGCTCTGAAAAAACAGAAATGGGAAAGGAGGGACCTAGAAGTAAGAAAACTGAAATGTGCAGTGTTCAGTAACAATGTAGGGTACTTAGAAAGCATGAATTTCTGACTTGCAATCTGGTTTATATATATAAACATATACTGTGCAGTATATGTTACCTAGAAGCGAACTGGTGCACTGAATAGAATACTCAGATCTTGACTGTCCCCCATGCATGCTTTCCATATACCTCGAGGTGTGTGTAAGGAACATAAGACATTATGTGTATAATAACCTGACAAGAAGCCACTGAGCTCTGGCTCATTTTGACAATTTCAACACAGATACAGCACACACTCTTTAAATTAATCCTGGTACATATCAACATACTCCAAAAAGTATGGCTATCATGAACAATGGGAAGAAGGAGCAATGACAGACATCATTCCAGATTGTGCAGGGCAAGAAACAGAGACATCATTCCAGATTGTGCAGGGTAGGAAAAAGACACATCATTCCAGATTGTGCAGGGTAAGAAACAGAGACATCATTCCAGATTGTGCAGGGTAGGGAAGAGAGACATCATTCCAGATTATGCAGGGTAAGAAACAGAGACATCATTCCAGATTGTGCAGGGTAAGAAATAGAATGTGTGAAGACTGACAGCCTGGCTGCTTATTGTCACCCTAGTTGTCTGTGCTTGGTCAAGGTACTGGGCTTAGACATTTGCTGCATTTGCCTAAATACAATGGGCAAATATGTCACTCATCACATCAAAACTTGGTGACAGGCATAGTTAGTCTCCAAAACACCAACACCATCTCCACTTTGGGATGCCCAATAGCCTGGGAAAATTTCACTGCAAAACTATATTTGACTGATAAATTTCAGTGTAGACTCCGATAATAACCAATCACTGAGTAATTTCAAGGATGATATAGACAGATACGCAAATGGATATGTTCTCACCATTAATCATCATTTTATGCACTCTCTACAAATACATGACAATTAAGATCATGGTTTTTCTGAGTTATGATGTTACATTGTCCATTAAAGTGTTTTCCAGAGTGAGTCACAGACCCAATGGAAGTGAAGCTTCTCCCGAGGACTATAAAAATGGGCTGATAAAGACATGCTAAATTATTTACAACTCTCAAATGTCACATTAAATTATAAGCATACAATTTAATGAAAGGTATTTCATATATATCATTAAGGTTCATTAGTAGCCCGCACCATAGCTGAAGCAGTTAGTCACTGGCTTCCCACCACAGCAGCCCGGGTTCGATCCCGGGTCTGGTCAAGTGGGATCTATAGTGGACAAAGTGGCGCTGGGGCAGGTTTTCTCCAAGTACTTTGGTTTCCCCTGCCAATCTTCATTCCACCAATTGCTTCACAATCACCCTCACCTATCATCTGCGGCTGGTACAATAGTCCAGAAGTGGCCACAGTACAAGGGACTTAGTCCCACTACACCAGCAATAAAAGAAAAGGTTCATTAGTAATTATTTTTTGAAACTGTGAAATTTTTACAAGTTTAGGAGAAGGATCTTAAATGTTTCTTATCCTCTGATAGTAAAAAAAGAGGCAGTGCACTACATAAACCAGTTTGGATCTGAATTAATTAGTACTTTGCTAACCAAATATGAACTGAACCGCAGTCCAAAATATCACTGTTCTGTGTTCTTAAATATATGACATCATAACAAGAAGTAGTCTGCTGTACTTACAAGCAGAGGCAACCCAGACCCTGATCCTGAACTCTGATCTATCAACTCCTGAAGTGTGCCACTGTTTGCCAGATAAGGGTCACAATTTCTTGCCGTCTGTACCAGGTACATTTGTCTGCGATCCTCACGTTTCTTATACCTGTATCAAGTAAGACCATACATTTTAAAAGAATTTTTCACAACAAGAAACTTGACATGTCATTCCAAAATCAATGTTCTATTTCTGTGTGATGACTCCGTCTTCTGAGTGTTTGATATCTCTGTTCTGCGTTCTGGAGATATTACAAAACTACCTAAAGATTCAGACAGCTAATTTCTGCAATATGTTCGCAAACTAGCTCATCATAAAATGATGTCATCACCCAAAATGAAAACATCAATCTAGTATGAATGCTTCACTACTTCAATGAGACTGTTCTATGACAAATGACATAATACAGCACAAATAAATCTTAATTCTCTTCCTATCTTAATGTTATATCTACACTGTGGTCTTCTGAGTTATGGCACCATAACTAAAAAAACGATAAAAATTAGCACTGACCTTCTGTTAATTTTTATTTAGTTCTATTACTTTTTTAGGAGCCAGGATAGCATAGTAGGTATAGTGACTGGCTATGGGCTGGACGACCGAGGGTTCAGAATTCGAGTCCCGGTAGGGTCAATAATTTTCACTTCTCCAATTGTCCACACCAGTTCTGGGGTTCATCCAACCTCCTATACAATGGGTACCGGAGACTCTTACCCGGGTGTAAAGCAGCCGGGGCATGAAGGGGACCACTCCCGACTAGTGCTGAGGTCAATAAAATGTGTATCTATACTTGTACATACTTCCCCATATGTTGTACAGGTACAGTTTTACCTTTTTAACTTTTCTATTACATTTTTATCAGTCTTGTGTAGTATCCATTTCAGGGTAGAAGACAAAGACAGCACATTTTTCTATATCCACAGAAATAACCTAGAAGACCAATCTTCACTGCCATGAAAACTCCCATCTCATAATGATACACATTTTACCTACCACTAATATTCTTATTTTGTTACAAGGCAATATAATGTTCTTCCAGTAGTCATTCTGCACATTTCCAAATAGCCAAAGGGCTTCTCCTGATTACCGCATTTTTGTTAGCAGATGAAAACAAAAATAACAGTAAAATATTATATTTATATGCATACAGATTACAACTACATACATGGTGAATACACATGATTATGAACTAGTGACTATGAAAATACATATAAACATCTACAAGTATATTTATGGCACTTTGTATACATATGACCATACTGTGTTATATTCACTGCTGGAACATAATAATCATCATGGCTATCAGACTGTGAACTTTACCTAAGATAAACGCACGCAACTATGATGAGGAATAAGATAAGACAAACAGTAATGGAGATGATGAGGGCGATATAGGGGATGCTGTCATCATAACTTAGTGATGGTCGTGGTGTGGTGCTTCCCCTTACTGGCTCTGGTAGCAGGAACTGATTGCACAGATTTGTGTAGTTACAGCACGATATGGACCTCCCATGCATGTGGGGTACTAGATGACCTTTACACTATGGAAAGAAAAATGGTCTTATTACACGTGTTAGAATATTCACTACCTATAAATCAACACTGCAACAAACCCTCTACCTTAGTTCTATTCTGATACTTAGGATCAATTCTTTCATGTCAAAACCTGTGTTTCTACAATAAGAATCACCAGCAGCAAGAGAATGTTGAATCAATTATGACTTGGAATCACTGTATTTCCAATTACACATGCAAAGTATTATGTAACCGAATCTGTTGGTTTTGCAAGTTTGGTCTTTCCCATTATTTGATCGAGATGAAACTGTACACAATAATTTTCAACTTATTTATAACATGGACTGCATTTACAACTTCACAAACACAAACCAAATGTTACAAATAAGTATACTGTATACAGGGTGTTTCACGACTTTAGGCCATAACTGCAGGTGGTGATTTCCTAGGTCTTTGTGATCAAAAAAGTTCATATAAACATGTGTCCGATTTTGGACAGTTACGGAGTTATGACTGTCTTAAACTCAGAATAGAAGGTAACGATTACTGACAATAAACGGAACAAAATAGTAAACATAAAGTAAAGTAAAGTAGTGAAGCATAATACATGATACATTTAAAGTATGAATGTAAAGTTAACTTCGTGAAATTACCTTTAATTTGAATTTATTAGCACTTAAAGCTGATTTTCGAAAATGCCACCGCCGGCCGCAACACAGGCTGCCGCTCGGTTGTAAACCATGCCGGACATACCAACCCACCATGCCTTAGGTACATCTCAAGTGTCGAGATAATGAGAACACTCTGTCTCTTGCTGGCTAAAAATAGCAATCCGTCAGCTGACAGACGCGGTTCACATGAGGGCATGTACGGGATGAAAAAACGGTCATAACTCCGTAACCGTCCAGAATCGGACACATGTTTATATGAACTTTTTTGATCACAAAGACCTAGGAAATCACCTCCTGCAGTTATGCCCTAAAGTAGTGAAACATCCTGTATATCCAATGTCTCAGGGGCCCTGAACCTCAAATCTTTTCTTCAGACTGTCTGATTGGATTCATACAAGTGATTTTATATTTTTTGTTTCACTTTTTTTTGCATTGTGTGTAAGGTTTCACAGACAATGCTGTGATTACAGAAGTTCTCTCTGCATTATATCAAGTTATGGAGTTATTTGATAAAGGAATGACACATTGTTTAATGCTATTCTTGGGACTTGGTCCATTGCTTTAGCATTTTTATACAAAATACCACAATGTGTTCGAAGCGGGTTCTATAATCACCTTCAGGTGGAAAAAAATATGAATAAATTCCTCCTCTGCCAGACCCCCTTTGACAGCAGTTCTACCATGGGGGTCCAAAACATCTGGAAATGTGCTCATATGAATTTCTACCTCAAAATGTAAACAGGACTTATTTTTGATACACTGTGATTTTTATATATTTAAAATACTAAGTCAAACTGCTTTAAAAACTGTTAAAATATGCATAATTTTATCACATATTTTATCCTTGTTCTAGGACTAAAAATTCTGGAGGTAAAAGGGGGGTAAGAAATTTTAAAAATAAATACATTTCTGTGTTCCTTTCACTTCTCCTTCTTTCAAAACAAGTTTTCCATTTTCAGTTCATTTGTACATTCAATCTATGCTCAAATCTAACGCAGAAAACATTAAAATAACTGAAACAGTGAAAGTAATGAATCTTGTTTCTTTAATAACATAAAAAATTAAATAGCCTATATTTATTTCTGTAAAACAATACTGTCAACAGTGCAAAACTATTAGCACTGAATGGATGGTAAGGTAAAGCTATCCCTGTAACAGGCCGTGGAGGCCCACAGGGTTGTGACACACTGAGGCTTCCACATTTTCTAGACGACTGGCTCACATATGGCTGTGAGGTCAGTCTTACATCCTGGCCGCCCTTTATCCCCATGAAGATTTCTGGTACTCATTTGTGTTAGAGGCTGAGTCAACTCCAGGGTCATAAGTGAGGCTGGAAGGGTTAGGTCAACCGAAAAATCCAATGACCTCATTGGGAACTGAACCCACGACCTTCCATATTGTAACATAGTGCCTCAACAAAACTATGCTACTGCTCACCCTTTGAATGGAATGATAATTAGTGAATAATGAATTGGTAAGGATGTGGAAGGAAAGCAGTGGTGACCTAATTTGAAGTATACCCTGGCATTTGTCTGGAGGGACTGTGGAAAAAACAGTCACAATAACTAGTCTTCGGGCCTGGTTTGAAACCCTGGGCCTCCAGAATATAAAGCGCAAGTGATACTCACTTGACTATAGCATTTGGTTAATTCAATACAAAAATGTTTAATCTTCCTGGAATAATTTGATACATTTCATATATCTTTCCCACGTAAACTAAGAGTGTTATCTGACTATTTTACTTCTTAAAAACGAACCTAAATAAGAATTTATGACAAAACTTAACACAAGAAAAACGAATTCGTAAGAAGTTTTAAATTTATTGTTTCACTCTACATTTTATTCAGATTATATACAATCTCCAAACAGAAAACTGAACCAGAACAGCTTAATGTAATGTACCTCAAGACTGATGACTGCAGTTTCTTCAGGCACTTTTAACAAATTGATTGTGGTGAAGTGGGTTGGATTTAGATAATTGCGTGGGGTTAAAAGAAAGGTCTTGTACAGTTCCCCCTCAAATTGTCATAGAAAGTCACACAGAACTCGGTTTTAAGCTGAGGACAATATGTTCAGCTCTGAAAGTGTATCTTCATTTATTTTATAAGAATGAAATGACTAAATTTGAGAGAGAATACAGCTGCAACAGTAGCTACAAAATTCATAAAATTATAAAGAAATATAAATGAAAATGTCCTGACCTCTATACTCAGAATAAATGATTATGAACTACAAATTTTTATTTTTCGATTATTTTCTTCAAACTGCAATGGATGTCTATAAAACATCTAGACTAACTAAATTACAATTATGCATGGACCAGAACCACACCTGCATGAAACCACTTTCGTCAGGAGGCAGGCATCCAAATGTTCGCTCCTCCTCCCATAACCCTGTTTCTGAGTTATAAACCTCCTCAACCGCACTGAAACACTGGCTACCGGGCTGTCCCACACATGTTCCATTGGGCCTGTCATCAGGGCAGTGGCCCTCACAGAAACACTCCACTCCACTCGCTGTAAATCCAAACATAATTACGATTTCAGAACATACACATAAACATAGAAAAGATGGCTCATTTGATGCGACAAGCCCCCAAATTATCTACAAGCAGATGAAAGGCGGTAAACCTTTCGGTGCAAGTTCATATTCAGCATTCATCATTATCTGATGTGGCAGGAGTTACATACTGTCAGGCATGGTTTCAGAAATATGATCATCCACTTGTCATTGTGTTTGTATCAAATAGTGTAATCATATCAGTATTAAGTGCAACTCTCTACACAAGATCCCATTCACCAGAATAAATAACGCTATACTACTATAGCTTTGCCAATCACAGTGGCTGTATGGTCTTAAGGCATGAACTGTCTTCGCCAGCTCAAACACTAGAGTCATAGGTTCGAATCCCACAAGGCATGGATGTTTGTCTACGTTTATTCTGTGTGTGTGTTGTCCTGTGTAGGTAGTGACCTTGCAATGGGCTGGTCACTTGTCCAAGAAGTCCTACCGATTATATGTATGATTAAGAAACTGAAGAGAAAAAGAATTTCACAGATGCCCTATGATTCAGAGGGCGCAACAGGAATACGTATGTACATATGTATGTATGTATGAAGAATGGACTAAAGCTATGACTATAGCTTTGAGTTAATCATAAATGAACAAAGTAGTCTTCAGGATATACTTTCAGGACTGGCAGTACCCAACATCTGGTAGAAATAGCACTCACAAATGAATGGCAGGCCAATCATCCACTAATCTCATCTAACTAATGTGATTAATGAGCAAGATCATTATCTTGTTAAGCTGTTCACAGATGGTGATTTGTCCAACACCGAGTAGGGTGACATTACATATGTACAGTCATATTCATAACAAAGGCAAATGCTTTATTGATAAGAGATTCCATACCACATGTGAACGTTCAAATAACCGATTAAGATGCAGGCACTCCTCACCTTCTTTCAATTTTATTTAAGAAATGGAAGATGTAATGTTGAAGATTTTCCAAAGTAAACAGTACACATGACTAGTAAGGTACAGGTAAAGTTGTCTCTCTGCTTAACTAATTAAGAACTACACCATGAAGGCGTATGGGGGAGTGGCTGTATAGATCCACATTTTCTTGACCTTGGCACTAGTTGGAGGTGAGTGGTCAGCTTCACGGCCCTGCCACTTTACCCCCAGGGAAGGAGGCCCCGGTACCTATTGGATAGGAGGTTTGGTGGACTCCAGAACCAGTCTGGAAGACTTGGAGAAGAGAAAATTCTTGCACCCACCAGGACTCGAACTCTGACCCCTCGGACGCCCAGCCCGTAGCCAGTCACTATATCGACTGCGCTATCCTGGTAGGTTACTGCAGCCAATCATCTTACATTTTGGGCAATATATAGTCTTGACACTTGTTAAGACTGGGAACGTTCTCATGAATTTGAAGAGTCTCTCCAAGCAAATGGGGCAATACACCTCCGAAACTACCTCCACTACTTTCAACTGCACTTCACCCTTTTCATTATTAATAATCCCGCAATTTCTAACCTAGTACATCTCACGCATCTCTAAGTTGATACAGTGTTTCAATATGATCAGAGTAACTGAGGGACAGATGAAGAGGAGGAAAGAAGGTAGGAAGGAAGGAAAACAGAAAGAAAGAAAGAAAGAAAGAAAAAGAGAGTACTGCCTAATTATGGGATCATGCACTTATACAGAACATTCCTCAAAAACAATGTGTAAGATATGACAATCAAAGGATAATCATTAAGAGATGCAGCAGTGAAAACAAGACTATACATCCACATTTCAAACCACCTCTTTACCTGGCATGTTGTTGTACACTGTCTGTCTGGCTCTGTGTACTTAGATTTGTGTTAATTACAACAGTAACCTGATATTACATACCTGCTAATGATTGCCAGCAAGTCAGTGAATGCTCTCTGCATGCTAGCACAAACTACATACATTTCTACTACACTAATAAGCTGTGTGGGTTTATAAGGACAGAGGCCCTGGGTGCACAGACACAGCATTTAGAAGATCCATGGATATCTAGAGTGCATAAGTATCAAATATGAGTTTCAAAATACTGGTTTAACTTGAGAGTCTCTTCACAATTTCAATGATAGCTTTGTGCTGACTCTTCTCACTGATTTATGCAAAGAAGTATGGCACAGAATTGAATTATCTGTTAATATCACCATCACACTGCTACCAAATGGCAACAAATTCTGTAAATCATTCGAAAGGGTGATGGGAATAGGTGTCCAACAACTGCGATACCTAATCAAACAATATTACTCAGGAGGCGGGACAGCGTAGTCGGTACAGCGACTGGCTAGTTCGAATCCCGGTGGGGTCAAGAATTTTCTTTTCTCCACGTCGTCCAGACTGGTTCTAGGGTTCACCCAACCTATCTAGCGGGTACCGGGGGCTTTTTCCCCGGGGGTAAAGCAGCTGGGTCGTAAAACTGAGCAATCACCTCCTGCTAGTGCCGAGGTCATGAATATGTGGATCTATACATCCACTCCCTCATACGCCTTCATGGCGTACTGCCTAATTAGTTAAGCACAGGGACAACTTTACCTTTTTATGGGATGTACAGCCTGGGTTCTATTCCTAGTAGGGGCAAGAGATTTGTCTCTACTCCACAGTGCCCAGACTGGCTCTGAACCCCAACCAGCCTCCCATTCAACGCATACCAGAGGCTACATTCCCACTGACCACTCATCTACGTCTAGTACCAATGTCAATAATGGCGGAGTTTTACATCCACTCCACATACATTTTACGGTGTAGAGCTTAATTAAGCACAGAAGCAAATTTATCTTTATTTTCATACCTATTACACATCAGAAAACTGCACACTTTTAACACAGCACTATGGCCCACAAATTTACAACCAATAACTGTTTTTATTTTACTACGTGCTAATATATAGAGCTATTCTCATCTAATAATGGGAAACTACGCTAATACAGCGTTCTCGATGATAAACATCACTGTACATCAGCTCTATCTGAACTCTGCCAAACAGTACCCAGAAATGTAAAAACTACTTTCAAACGAACATCACAACAATAAAAAAATGTACTCTCTCTCCAATCATTTTGGGTCTCTAGGATCTTAGGGGTAGCGGGCACTCGGGCCGCCCGAGGAATCGAACCAATAGGCACCCCTCCCCCCATCAAATTATAATAGACACAAAACCCACCCAGACCACAGCAGCAGATCAGGAAATACTGCGTAGTTCACGAGATGCAGGTGTTAACGTTTAAATAAAACAACCACGCGATTAGGTCTCGACCCACGGACAACTTGCATTTAGCAGACCTACCTTGCCAAACGTCAGACAACCCTGGACAGTTTAAAAAAGATCTGACCGAGATACAGTTAAACACGATGTCTTGGATATATTTACAGTACATTGGTTCTTGGACCAGTATACATTCCTATAGATGCGTGTTCTCTGGAGCGCAACAAAAAGGCGCTGCTCTCCAGTGGGAAATCGTTTTGGCAATAAACTATGGCCGTGTATGGGCCGGACACCTGCTGGTCTTTTTTGTGCGTCCCAACTCGAAGGCGCCTTGTTTAGCGGAAAGGTATTTTATCTCTTCCTCCCAGCTCGGAAGATGTGGCAGCAAGCAGCATCTCTGTGGAGCCGCGCTGTCGTATAGGCGGGCGGGCAAGTAGCCTGGTTCAACAGTTGGCCTCAGGCACCCCGACAAACGGGCACCTTGCCCACTCCAACACATGCTACACGAGTCCACACAAACCAACCCACTTGCAGTCCTCAAGCTAAGCAGTAAAGTGCGATATCAAAACACATCTGGCTGGAAGGCGTGGAACGGAAGTAAAAAAGATGAACCTGTTCAACACAATCCCCGACACATGGAAGTCACACCGGCCTAGATTACTGAACGATCTTGTTTCAACTGTACAAGTTATATTGTGTCAAATTAGATCACGACTGGTAATAATGGGCTTTGCAGAAAGCGACTGTGACCTATTCCTACGTAGTGTCCCAGCATTTTTGTGGAGACTGAAGAAAGTAACGAAAAATGCAGTCAGGACAGCCGGAAAACCGGAAATGGTTCGAAATGAGCACTTCCCGATATGTTTAGGGCTTCGATCGCTACACCCTCAACCTCGGTATGGACACACAGCTGGGATGGTAAAGTTCCCCCTGGGCTTCACTGATTAAACACTACGCAATGAAGACTTATGGGGGAAGTTGATGTATAGATCCACATTTTCTTAACCTCGGCACTAGCTGGAGATGAGTGGTCAGCTTCACACCCCGGCCTTTATGCCCCCGGTAATAATTGTATGGGAAGTTGGGGTGGACCTCAGAGCCGGTCTGGACGCGAAGAAGAAAAAATTCTTGACCCTACCAGGACTCGAACTCCGACCCCTCGGTCGTCCAGCCCGTAGCCAGTCGCTATACCGACTACATTATCCCGGCTCCTTCAGCTAGGCTGGAGGAACCAAAAATGCAAGCGGCCTCCGTAGTCTAGAGGTAACGTTCCCACCTCATGACTCGTAGTACGCGGGTTCAAATACCCGGCGGAGGTCGTCGAATTTTTAAGGGCGGAAAAATTGAGGGAAAAAGTCCTCGGGAGGGACTTAAAGCCGTGGGTCCCGTGTCGTAGCTTTACGGCACGTAAAAGAACCTCATATCTCCAAAGGAGGTCACTGAGCCAAATTTACGGACGTTTCCCGCCCAACAGCAGTCTCTAATTCCTCTGGTAGATGGGGGAAGCCAGCGAGACCGGTTCTACTAGCTGAGAGGTATCTATCAGCTGGTAGAACCGGTCTCGCTGGCTGGGCGGGACTGATGGTAAGCACCAGTACCGGTAGGATATAGAGACTAGTAGAAATCATAGAGGGAAGCACAATGGACCAATACAGGTCTCAGTGCATGGGGAAACCCACCCTCTCCTATAACTAACTAATCAAAAATGCAAATTTAATTTTGGTATGGACATATCTTGTAAAGCGATCACCTGAAAGACTGAGGTGATATTAAAATGATGTCTGAGAAAAGACTGTTAGGGGTGTGACTTGAACAAAACTGACTCAGGACCCTGTCAAACTCCGGCACTTCTGAAATCAGAAGCGCACACCCTTCCGGCCCACCTACCAGTCAGTCCGTCATGCTAAGTGACGAGCGAAAATATGAACTCGAAGTACCTTGGAAAGTTCAATGCACAACCACAAACTTCAGAACACCTTAACTCGATATGAATCTCATAGATCGATATTAGGCGAAACCTTAATGGATTAGCATATAATGTAACTAACGTCTTTTTATATGTGTCAGTCAAAATGACCACACACTACACACATCAAAATGAAACGGCCAGTAAATACTAACGGAAAAATCATGACATCACTGGTTTTTACGTATGTCAGCACTACACGAAAATATATTAAAAAAACACAAAATACTAAAACGGGTGCGAAGATAATATTAAAATGTACCATAATCACACACTAATCTACAATTTTACCATTAGTATTGAATGGGCATCAGTGGTCGCCGTGCCGAGTTGACCCAGTTGGACTCCACCCCACACTAAACGAAATTTGAATGGGCATGAAACTTGGTCTCTTCCATTACAGGACGGCCATAAACTGAGTGTATTTAAAGAAGGGTGTCAAGGTAACTAAGATGGAGGAAATATCAGGATGAAAAAATCTGCATAACGAAAAAATTCATATAATTTGTACTCTTCACCGAACATTCCCAGGGCGATCAAATCGAGATGAACTTATAAAACTTATTTCTATATAAATTTCTGACGTCTGATATTACACTGCATGTTATTTTCAATTTCCAGTAATCGCTAAAACACTACTTCAAAATACGTTTAGAATTCAAAAACGGCGGTGAAAATAAAATTGTCGTCTTCTGGGTTACGAAGTCGTGTACTATGGCCACCGGTTGCGAATGTTTCGAAGATACACATAGTCTCCACGTTCAGGACACCGCTTAATCTGATGTTCCTTCGAAACTACGGTAACCACTGACCACACTCAACGGTGTCGTAACCCAGAAGACCACATATTAAACACTAATGCAAAGGGATTAATACATTTTAAATGGCTACATAGTAATCTTAGGAAGTTAAACATTTTGTTTTAAACGTATCTTGAGCGAACTGATGAAATTACGTATCTAATGTTGAAATTGTATCTATCTGTCCGTAAGTGAAGTGGAGAACGAATTTTAACGAAACTTTACATTGCAAAATCTCTTTTGTGGTCAATGGAGACGCCATTCATCTTGAAGTAACGATACGATTTACACTGTATTAAATACTGTAACGTAGCTGACTGAGCCACTATGCTACAAGCCGGAAGGTCGCGGGATCGAAACGCGATGAGGTGGATTTTTTTTTAGTTTACCTAATCTTTCCAGACGCACTATGGCCCTGGGGTCGATTCAGCCTCTGAGAGAAATGAGTACCAGGAATTAATTAAATAATTTCCTTGGAGAGTAAAGCGCGGCCGGCGCGTAAGGCTGACAACCTTACCGCCATCTTTGTGCCGATTGTCTAGAATCTAGATAATGTGGGATCCTCAACGTCTCACAACCCTATGGGCCTACACGGCCTGTTACAGGGATACCTTTACTTGCTTACTTTTTTACCCTATTGATCAAACTGAAAACTACTTCAGATAACCACAAAATGCAATGAAACAAACACTGTACTTTATGCTTAACCCGTTCCTTTAGTGCAATTATCTGTACTGTGAAATTTGATATGTCTTTGCACATATCAGTTTTACATGGTAAAACTGGTAATCATGATAGGTCATGAAAAGGAATTACGATAAATATAAAAACAGCACACATTAAAACGTTTATCAATGTTTAGAAGTCTTCCTACGTTCCCAAATTTATTTAATAAAAACATGGCTGAACTTTTGCTACATACGTAAAAAGTTCGGAGTTATAACGTTTGCTTTCAATGCGCTTATCTTATTTACCTGATTCGGTCTGTCAACCGGATCTCTGTAGACATATAACGTCACAGATATTACAGAGTTCTGTACTACAGTGACTTTTATACAGTATAATAGCGTTAATAGGGCCGTATTGTTTGATATACAACAGGATGCACACCATGAAGGTTTTTTATATACAGAGAATGAAACTGACGGGGAGGAAAAATAAACGGAATTTAGTCATTCCTAATTCTTTGCAGAATTTCGAATGTTTACAGTTGCAATGTACCTACTGTGGTAGGTGGAAGGAGTTATGCACTGGCTTCTCGAGCACCGGGTTTCCGATTCGATACCCGGATTCTGCAGGGGTTCTATCGGACCACTTTCTCTTCATGCCAAATACTCTCGCATTCTCGCAATAGGCGAATTGTAGCAGTTCAGCGGCGAAAGGAATCAGGCATTTTGTCCAAGATGCAATACTGGTTTCATTTTCTTCGCAGAATAAACGGACTTACACATAAACCTTTCCTACGCTATGAAGTCTGACTACAGATAGCCTCATAAAATACGCCACAAGACCGAAATATTTTCATCTGTAATTTAATCTTACAATGGCTGGCAATAATTTGGAAAATGTTAAATACAAAATAATCTGTATTAGAGCGGGCTGGGGTATCAGGCTGTTTTGCGATCTACTATCACACCGTGGTCTGAACGGCTGGAGAGAAGCATAGACATATTTTGGGTATTATTAACAAAGACTAGCGTCTCTAGACATGTAACCTTATGGGTTGAGAACCACTCCAAGCTTGCTCAAAAGTTGTTCAACAGGGGGACAGATGACATTTCTGACTTTTAATCTTTCTTTCTACTTCCATTCTTTATTGTAACCATCTAAATATAATTATCCTTTTTGGGACAGGGCCAAGAAGCTCGGTATTTCCACACCGTCTGGAGCAAGAGACAACCTGCACAATACATTCACGGGTACTTCATTTAATACCACGACGCCAAGCGGGCTGGTACATCGTTGACGTCACTGTATAAAGAATCGTTCAGATAAACCTTACATTGTAGACGTTACGTCTACAGTGCATATGTCGACCATAATGTAGAATCTCTCGAAATCGTGACAAACACGTAACTGCGAATATTTTTACGGCGGCAAAACAAAACAAAAAAGAAGAAAAAAAAAGAGGAGGCACCATAACAAACTTTCGTACTGCTAGGATGAACAATCGATACATCCTCTATCGGAGAAATTCCTTACCTAAACCACTACAAACCCCTTTCAACAGCCCATATCCCGAATCATTACAATTCACCTCACATCCCCGACATCCATTCCACGTACTTTTCTCGTTACCAGCAGCAGGCCACACGGCTGCATATCCCCACTTCCACGTTCACGCTAATAACCAATGGGACTCCCCATGATATCCTCCAGGTCCTTCACATCAGAACTTCGTTCTTCCTGCACAGTTTCATAAAGAACGATTGACTTAGCGTGTAGGATTTTCGGTGCTCACAGCTATGGTTATTAAGATTTCTGTGATACAACGCCGTGTTGTCCGTTGAACGCCAACCGACGTTTCGGAGGAACATGTCGCCTTTGCTTGTTACCTACTTTCACACTGGTTTCTCTCTTGGCTTATTCTTCGAGCCTGAAAATGGAGGTGACATTTTCCTCCGAAACGTACACTGACTTTCAACATACTACACGCCGTCATATGCCAAAAGATAGAACTTCTGATAGAATTACTGTTCACATATCCAGAGCCATTTTATGATATGCAACAGCACCTTTTCTTTGTCAAGAGCATGAAACCTTACATATATGGAGCATGCGGGTAAAGCTGAACGAATTTTTAAACCTGGCACTAGACAAACGTGACAGGAAAGCTGCCCTGAAGCTCCTTTGAACATCTCTCCAATATGTAAGATTTGAGGTTTTCACGGCGGTGACTATGAAGAAAGCAGTCTTCTGGGATTTGGCANTTGTTTCTGTTTCTAATGCAACAAACTTTTATCTTAAAATGGCATTACAATTACATTTGAATTTCTTAAAAATGTCATTAAATCACATTTTATTTTGATGTTGGGGGCACGCGGTAGCATAGTTGGTTGAGGCACTATGCTACAAGCCGGAAGGTCGCGGGATCGAATCCCGATGAGGTCACTGGATTTTTTTTTCAATTACCTAATCCTTCTAGCTACACTATAGCCTTGGAGTCGACTCAGCCTCTAAGAGAAAGGAATACCAGGAATATTCTTGGGGGTAAAGGGCGGCCGGTGCGTAAGGCTGACAATCTTACCGCCATCTATGAGCTGATTGTCTAGAAAATGAGGGACATGGGCCTCCACGGCCTGTTACAGGGATACCTTTACTTACTTTTTTGCTGTTGAGACATGTTTCGACCCTATTAACTAACTGAAACTACGCCACTGTATCAGCTCGTATTTACGTGCTACTGCTCCATGTCGTCGTCGTTTGAGAATGTATGCTCACGCTTCATTCACGCTATCTTCACATTGCGGCGTCCACGCTGTGTTCCTTTTGTGCGTAGCTCTCCCTAGTCGGGCGTGAATCCCTTGTATTGATTCATTCGTTTAAGTTACGTAAAAACTAACTCCGTGGCTTTAGCCCGCAAGCGAACTATACCGACCGAGCGACCGCCGCTTGTCAGCGAAGTTAGTGCCAACTTTAGCGGATAGTGTGTGCCGCGTGGTCAGCGCAATGAATCCCCAAGGCCATTAATTTCGATTTTCTAGACCGGCGTTTAAGTTACGTACTTTTGAAAAACCTACAGTCATGCAAAAAAAAAAAAAAGTCAGGACCTTAAGTTAACTGGCAACCGTTTTGTTCCCGCCCCACAAATTCGTGCGGCTGCCATACTATTCCAAGCACATAAACGCGCAGTGCATCGAACTCAACCTCAAACTTGTATAAAATCCCCCCACTCTATGGACCAGCTTCATGCCATAACTCCTCCAACAGCGAAAGAAAATTTCAGTGACCAAGAAAGCCCGTCTTTCTTCAGCCTGAACTTTCATCACCGTGAAGAATTAGTTCTATCTTCAAGAATATACCGTCGTGTAGTCCGGTGAAAGTCAACCGACGTTTCGCTTGGCTTACTCTTTGACCCTGAAGACGGAGGCGATACGTTCCTCGGAAACGTCGGCCGACTTTCACCGATTACAGTGAGTTATATCCTCCAGCCCCTTAAAACAGAACTCTTCATATCTACAGCTTCGCAAACCTCAACTTCTACTTTCATCATCGCCTGTACAAAAATCACGCCATCGGACGCTGTCCTCTGTCTCTTAGACACTTCCACAAAAACATATGGGCTGCCTTCCATTCGGCATCGTGTAACTTTTGCTTGCCTCTAGCCTCTGATCCTTCAGACGGGCGGCTCTACGCCAACCTCCCTTGAAGTCGTAATTCATTCATCAGACGCAAAAGAACGCGTCACAACTCACCTAAATCCTCATAACAATCGGACCCCAAGGCCAGTAAGTTTACGGGGTGTGAAGAAATTTTTCCAAAGAAATGTTGTCGTGACCGTAAATGAAAACGGGTAAAATAAAGTTGGATGTATTTGAAGAATATCTTCTATGATATAACACCTTGTTGTCCGGTTCAAGTTCACCGACATTTCAAATAGCTATGCTACCTCAAACTAAGGAAGAACCCATCAACAAGCAGGCGGCAAGCTGCGACTGTTTCGCTATGCTTTCTTGCTTTGCAGTATGATCCCTCTAAAGCGTCAGTGAACATCTACAAAGAAAACACGGTATTACACCCACGATGACAGTAGCCCTCATAGTCAACGCTGTGGGAACCCCGAATTCATCAAATTCAAAATAAAAAAAAAAATTTTTTTTAAAATTCCAATATTTAAAAACCGATATATAATTAAAAACATTATAAACACTTAAAAGATTCGGGCATTTTCGAAAACTCCAAAATTTCGCAAGCTTTCAAGTACTTCGTAACCTTCTGAATATTTCAAAGAGCCTGAATATTTCTCAAAAATTAGAAAAAATTACGAAAATTCAGATTATACAGAACGGTATAATTAAAAAAAACTTGAACATCTAAAAAAGCCGTACAATGGCTACCGGGGGTTCTTTCCCTGGGGTTAAAGGGGCCGGGGTGTGAAAATAACCACTAAACTCCACCTAGTGCTGAGGTCAAGAATTGTGAAGCTATACCTCCATTCCCCCGCATGTCTTCATGAGGCAGTGCTTAATTATTTAAGCACAACGACAGCTGTGCCTGTACTGTACTTTCAAATGTATGCAAAATGTGGGGAAAAAATTAGACATGTCAACAATTTTAATATTTCCAATAATTTCAAATGTATGCCCGCAACTAAAAAAGAAACGGTATTCTGGAAAATCTCGAAAAGTCCAAACCTCATGCTGATAACACAAGCATTACTGGGGTTTTTGGACTTTTCCCATCATCCGGTATTCTGGAAAATCGATAACACGACTTTCCGGAAATTGGATGTTTCCAAAATGTCGTGTTGTTTTATAGAATACCGGACGACTGAAAAAGTCTAAAAACCCAGCAATTCTTTGACTGTTATTTCAGCCATTTCCACGCCTCCATTTCAACCTTATTGTAATCAGGAAATCGTTTGCCACCAAGGTGGGTTTTTAGCGAACCAAACAGACGGAAGGCACTTGGGGCCAAGTCAGGGCTTTAAAGTCAGATGTTCAAGAAGTTCCCACTGTAGTTCTTAAATTCTCTCCTGGGTTTCTCGGGTTGCATGGGGTCTGGCATTGTCTTGATGACGCAGTACCCCTCTTGCCAGTTTGCCTGGATGTTTTCTGCAAACTGCATCTTGAACCTTCGACAAAACTACACAGTACGATGCAGAATTAACATTTTCACCATGCTTCTGAAAATGGGCTAACAATACTCCCCAAGTATCCCAAAACACGGAAAACATAACTTTCCCAGCTGATGGCATAACCTCGAACTCCTGGCTTTCTGGTTGTAGATGAATTGGGATGTTTCCATGATTCGTCTCTTATAACAATCCTGTTAAGCATCTCTCCTTCATCTGCTGCAAGGGTACACCCATTCAGTTCTCTGGGCACCCGAAACTTCAAACTAGCATGAATTATGCTGTATGCTAAACAATGGGAACACTCTAGTGCAGTTGCTACACTGTCTATTGTTATCCTCCTGTCAGCTTGAATCAACTCTTCCTCCCAGTGCACAGTTGCTTCTGTTGCAATCTCAACAAGGTGACCTGGTCGGGCACCATCTGCGACTTTCAGACATCCTTGAGAGCATTTCTTGACCGAACGCCTTTCAAAAAATTTCTCAACCCAGCTGTGAAACGCTTCGCGCGACAAACACTTCCCACCATAAACAGGAAACATTTCTTTATGAACATCCTTTGCATCAAGTCCTTTTGCCAATGAAAAAACGCACAACAGAACGCTGCTCTTCGGTAGCAACCCCCTCAAGCAAAATCGCCTTTTCACTACTAAAATCATCCTCTGAACATGCATATGCACTCTGCGTCTACTACCTAGACTGTCTTGAAGCTGGGCTGTGCTGCTACCTAGTGACACACACAGAAAACCCATTACGTACATTACAGCCGTTTTACTTACATCTGTGATCTATTCAATGACTCTAAAATTTCGAAAACTTACACTTAAAAATATAAAATATAAAATATTGGGAAATACTCATAAATTAAAAAAAAAAATTAAAAATTCAAGAAAGTTGTTTAATTAGAAGATATCCGACAAATTTGAACTGAAAATATTTGAAAAATTTAATCTGCAGGTAATGCTCCAACCAAACCTACCTTATCCAACATAACATAAAACACAAAACATAACCTCATCTGAGGTGACCAACCTCTTCCAGACTACACAAGTTGATGCTGTGATTTGGTGCATCAACTTAGCCTAAATTCACTATCTCTGCCTGAATATGGAAGTGGATGCATAATGGCTTCATGCACCCACCTAACCTAACTTAATCTGACCAAGCTCAGCCTGAATGCAAATGCTGATGTGCTAATCTAACCAAATCCAATCTGACCATGCGCTGCCTGAATGCATAGGCAGAGGCTTACTATCCACTGTGCCAACCTAAACTAACACAACCCAATATCCTTTACAACTCCGATTTTTAGAAAATGTTAAAAAACAGAAAGTCTGAAAATTTCCAAATACTGAAAAATTTTATAATCTTGAAAATTATAAAAAAAGAACAAAAATTCCTAAAATTTCAAAATGAGAGAGTAATCCAAATTTCAAGCATTCAAAATTTTCAAAATAGTGTCAAATGTCACAAGTTTGAATGAAACTGAAAATAACAAAAGGCAGAAAATTATTAAAAAATAAGAAATTTCTAACTACTGCCAAGCTTTTCATAGCATTTTTTCACTTAGACATACCACATGTTAATTGTAAACTGAACTAAAAATATACAATGAACATTTCTTCAAATTTAAACTATGTCTATCAGTGAAAAGTGGATGTCAGCATACTGCACACATGAGACGTACGTAACTGGTCACAATCACCATTTCAAACAATTATTTATCTCAGGTGAACTTTTCTTTCCACACTGTGATTCACACTCATGTGTTTGTTCTATACTATCATGACACGGAAGTACTCTAATACATATTACAATATTACGTTACTATATACATATTTAAGGAACACACCTGTTTACAAATTAGTTCCAAATACGTTTTTGTCATTTGCATAATATGTAAGTAAACCCATCTCGGCCGCGCTATAGCTCAAGTGGTTAGTCATTGGTTTTCCACAGCGGTGGCCTGGGTTCAATCCCAGATCTGGTCAAGAGGGATTTGTGGTGGACAAAGTGGCACTGGGGCAGGTTTTCTCCAAGTACTTCGGTTTCCCCTGCCAATCTTCATTCCACCAATTGCTCCACAATCACCCTCACCTATCATCTGGGGCTGGCAAAATTGGCCAGAAGTGGCCGCAGTACAAGGGAGTTAGTTCCACCCCACTAGCAATAACAACAATAAAAAAAGTAAACCCATTCACAATAGACAAAGGTGTGACAGTGAAGCAGCACCTTACTGTATGCCATTATAACCACCAGGTTGAATATGTATACTTACGTACACATGGTATATACAAGTGTCTCTAAAGTCTGAAAACATTACAAAACAAAGATTTTCATTACAAGCCTGTCTTCCTGATTTGTAAAACTGTCAACAGCAAATTTCAATCATTGTATTTACATGTTAATCTCTTCACTTCCATTACACATTTAATGGGTGGGTTCTTCATGACAGATTTATGTCAAGAGGAAGTAAATAAAGTTGGTAATTTCAATCTCCCAGCCTCATGTCACCTTCTACTTCACCTAAATATGCATATCAAATTGTACTTGTTTCAAAAAAAACCTTCAGACAAACACACTTGCATCATTTCCATACTTCTTATAGTCAAGAAATGCCTCTTTAACATACATATACATCTTCCATATTTTCTGAAGATATTCATAAATATTTATTCTCTAAATACCACATGAAAATTTTGTTAAGCGATTTCAATGCCATAGCAGGTAGGGAGGACATTTTCAAACCAACAACTGAGAACGAGAATTTACACGAAATTATTAATGATAAGGGTGTTAGTGTAGTAAACTTTGTCATATCATAAAATCTGACTGACAAAAGTACTCCCACATCGTAACATTCATAAATTTACTTGGACATTTGCTGGAAAGACTCACAATAAAATTGGTCATATTTTGATAGACAGGGGATAGCATTCAGGTGTACCTGATGTGCAATGAGATACTGACGGTTACCTGGTGGTGGTAAAGGTTAGGGAGAGACTGGCGGTGAGTAAACAGACAAGGCACAGATTTCATATGGAGAGGTTCAATCTCAATAAATTAGATGAGGTAGAGGGCAAAGAGTAGTATTGTGCTGAATTCTCAAATAGGTTTGCAGCTTTGGAAAATTTAGATGCTGAGGTGGATATTAATAGAGCTTGGGAAAATCATGAAAAGTTAAATAGTTCCCATCTAGTGTGACTGGTGAAGATTTTTCTTATTTCAATTATTTATGCCCTTACATGTTTTGGTCTTCAGAGAACATCATCAGAGGGGCACCTTTACATCAATACAGTTGGAAGTTACTATATATGTATATATATATATATATATATGTTCTGAACGTTAAAATATATACATATAATATTAATAATACACAATTGGGTATAAAATTTAAAGTTTTTACAATTACAGCAGCTGTTCCAATATGTTACAATATTTGTAATTGGTTTATTAAGATTTTATTGGAATTTATAAACCAAGTAGGTTCATGTCATCAAGAGAGATAATAAGAAAGATGACACAAACCTACTTGGTTGGGGGAGAAGAGGAATGCATACAAGATATTGATGGGAAAGCCAGAATGAAATGGACCACTAGAAAGACCAAGGCATAGATGGGCGAAGAATATTAAAATGGATCTTAGAGAAATAGGATGCGATGGTATGGATTAAACTGATCTGGCTCAGGATATGGATCAGTGGAGGGCTCCGGTGAACACAGTAATGAACCTCTGGGTTCCATAAAATGCTGGGAAGTTCTTGACTAGCTGCACAATTGGCGGCTTCTTAAGAAGGGCTCAACTCCATGAGTGAGTAAGTGATTCATAAATAGTTGCAAGTTTGAAGCCAACTACTGCATGAATTACCTGAGGCATAGGAACAGCTACAACTTATGTGGAACATGTGCCAATTTAACACATACATGTCACAACATTCTGCTGTAAAAGACACACAACTCTTCTCTCAATATCTGGTTCAAAAACACCTACATATAACTAAACACTTTCATTCTGGGTGATACGGCACATTGAATTCATATAAATCACTAATTTGACATATCAATATTCCTCTTCACCTGCACTAATGTTAACCTATTATATTGTTCCAAAACACAATGTGGAAGCACTGACGCTATTTGAAACGACATAAACGTAACTAGTTCAAACTGCAATTGTATACAAAACTTCTTTTTTCTTCAGTCATTCGTAAACATTCTATCTCGATGCTGTGATACAGCAGAAGCCATATCATACACATTATTCTTCAGGCATTAATCAATGATAAAGATGAATTAATAACAATACCTTGGTACTCACCCGAATTTCCTTCGCCTAAGAACACCCCTAATCCTAACAGTAATCTTGCCTTTCCACCCCAATCCCGTTCACTACCTAACGCAGCCATTTTCTACTCAAGACAAAACTCATGACGTCATACAACCATGGAGATCGCACATAGCCTTGAAATTGAATCAGTGAACTCTTGTATATGGAACGAACTCAGAGTGCACGCCAACAAAGACACTGACATAAAATTCCCACAACTATGCTTTCAGTGACACCCATAGTTTAGTGGGAGTGAAATTTAGGCTGTAGTTTATGAATATAAGGATTATTCTTCCGCGAAAGCATTCCATTCCTTTGGAATATCTTACAATGCTACTTCGCCGTAACGAGCTGGGATGAGAAAAAAATTAATAGGCTCTGGGATCGGCAGGGATGTTCACATAACTGACCAAATAGTCTCTTGCTGTTCAAAAACATTAAAATTAGAGCATACAAAACTATAATTTTGCATGTGGTTCTGTATGAATGTGAAACTTGGTCTCTGATATTAAGGGAGGGACATACACTGGGGGTGTTTGAGAATATTTGGACCGAAGGATGTAGTGACAGGTTGGAAAAAACTGCATGAGGAGCTTCATAACTCGTACTCTTCTCCAAGTATAATTAGAATGATCAAGTCAAGGAGGATATTGGTGGGAAAGAGACCACTGGGAGGAACAAGACGTAGGTTGGTGAACAATATTAAAATGGATCTTAGAAAGAGAGGGTGGGATGGTATGGATTGGATTGATTTGGCTCAGGATAGGGAGCAGTGGAGGGTTCTTCTGAACATGGTAATGAACTTTCGGGGTTCCATAAAATGCTGCGAAATTCTTGAGTAGATGCAGATTTGGCTTCTCCTCAAGAAGGGCTCAGCTCCAGAAGTATATGCTGTGATCTTCATAAATACACTCAAATGCCATAGAACGCCTTATCTCCACACATACTACTTCAGAAGTTGGTAGTCACTCAGAGATGTCAGAGTTCCCATGTTTTGTCAAATCGAAAGCATACAACTGTGTCCTGTCCTGTGAACTGCTGAATCCAACAATGAATTTATGTATGATCCATTTGAATATAATTCCAGCTTATAACTGCCCACCAAGCATATCAATATATGAAGCAAGAATAAAATAGGCAGACAGCATGCATTGATGAAATATGTAACAATCCTAATGATGAAAAGTACAGATGCAAGACTACATAGTAAAGTTCTTACAGCAATATTATAACAGACTATTTGTATTATGTAACAAATCATTTCAGTGCTGATACCTGCAAAGAAATCAGTTGTGTTGAACTGAATTTAAGCTCAATTTCAAAGGAAAGATGGAGAAATGTAGTCAGCCCTACTTGTGACAGGACGTGCAGACACATATTCCTGAAGCAGCTATTACTGTCAGGAAGTCCATCAATCTTTATAGATCAACCTATGGACTGTGAGCGAAGTCCCAATCTCCCAACTCAAAGGCGGCCAAGATGTCAAAAAAGATATTATGTAACATGATTAAATACATATACCAATTCTCACCCTTTTCTTGAACACAGACCTTCAGAGATGAGTGTGGTTCTATTATTTGGTTCTGGCCCAACCTGCACAGACACTCATTAGCCACCATAGATTCATACTAGTTGAAAAGAAAATCACTGGACAGAACTAATTCATTTATTGTGACCATTCTTCAGGACACCTCAGCCAATCTGAGCTTACTGCAAATGTTGACAGTCAAGCTTTCTCGAATATTCACCAGGTCACACAAGCAATAATACAGATATTACCAAAAATATTTAGCATGACATATGGGTTGTTGTTAATTAAAGATTTGTATGTCATACAAATTACATGAGAAGTTACAATATTAAATGTAGCTCATTTCTTCCACTGACATATCATTATTTTTTAACATAATACCCAAGCACGCTGATGCATTTTCCCCACCTTTACCATGAGCTTAAATATTCTGTTGCAGCACAAACAGGGCTCTTGCATTTGCAACCATTCACTAACAGCCTTTCCACTGTGGACCTGACAACCTCCCAAGTGTTTCTGAGGCCCAACAGATGAAGTTCAATGGCAGAGAGACAACTATAGTTGATTCAGAAGTTCCCAGCAAAACAAGAACTCATGCCTGATGTGCGGGGTAGCATCGTTGTAATGAAGGCTTGTACCTTGTGGCATATCTCCAGATCTCTTCCTCAGAATAGCCTCAAGCAATTGTCATTTTAGGTGTTTTGCTAAATGATTGCTGAGATACAAATTCAAAGTGGATGACTCCTTTTGCATCTCAGACTACAGAGACCATAACTTTTCCAGCAGACTGACACACTGATTTTTGTGGTCCTCGAGGATCTATGTTTCTCCACTACATTCTAGCTTGTTTTAAGGAGTGAAATGGTGCACCAATGTCTCCTCACCTGTCGCTATAGATTCCAGGATTGCATTTTCTTCTTCTTGAAACCAATGAAGATGAGAAACACCAATCTCAAAATGTCAATTTTTGTGTTACCATCAGACATCTTGGTGCCCAATGCACATACACCTTGCAGTACCTCAGTTCTTCATGGACAGTCTTGTGTACAGTTCTGACAGACAACTCCAATGTAGTGAATAATCTTGACCTGTGACTCATCAGCTTCCCAAAATCATTTGCTCTGCTTGTGCTGCATTCACATCTGCCCTTGATGTGCTTGTCTGACCAGTGTCATCATGTTCAACAAATTTCAAACTCTGTACCATTTGCTGACATGCTGCATACTCATCATGCCATAATTATATACCTCTAACAACAGTGCATTTTGACAGGAGCAACATCTTTCACCCATAACAACTGAATCACCTTACCATGAGCTTCATAGGACCACGTCCCCAATGTCACTGCACATCAACCTTGAATCTATCCATTCAGCATCTGCCCGAATGTCACACCATTTATTGCATGTTACCCCAAGTGCAACCACCTACTAAAAACAAAATGCTAACACAAACATTACACTAGGACACCTATTTTTTTTGAACACCCTTATATCATACATTAACCACAAATAAATCCATAGAATAAATGCAGCTAGAGCAATAATGAAGATATATATTTTGGGGGGGGATATTTTATAACAGACTTAATTAAAACTACTGTATTTACAGATTCCAAATCAACAGTATTACTAGCATGAACATTCTTACATCAGATATTTTAGTCAAGTGTTCTAAATGCAGCCTTCACTAGCTGGATGTAGATTCATGCAGTTACAAGGCAAGCATTTAGAAGATAAACTCATTCATTAAGAGCAAGTCATCTTATTCTTTACAAAATAAGTCCAGACAACACATGGTGGTACATCATCAAGGAACACAGATCATACAAGTATTATGTTTCTGGACATTATCCATCATCCTATAAAATTTCTTTATTAAAACCATCACAACACAACTATATTAAGGTCAGTGCCAAGTTTCACTTTCATTACATATCACATAAAGCAGACCTTTAGTACAGTACAGGCTTGAACTTTGAAGTCAGAAACGTGATCATATAAATGGCACAACACTCTGAAGGCCTTGGTTATTTGTTGACCTTAATATAGTTGTGTTGTGATGGTTTTAATAAAGAAATTGTACATTATATTACAACAGGATGCATGAAATGAAATAAAAAAAATCAAAACACGTTTTGGAGGCTGGAATTGGTCTCTGTCTTCAGGCAAAATCTACTCAATTAGGCCCAACTGATAGAGCTAGTCCCTATCTCCAGACCCAGAGGTAGGGACTAGCTCTAGCAATTGATCCCAACTGAGTAGGTTTTGCCTGAAAATGTAGACAGAATCCAGCCTCTGAAATGCCGTTTTGAAATAAACAGGGCAGTGTTTCTGATAAAACCAGGATTATAGATGAGTCCAGAAACATAATATTCGTACTAAAGTACCACTGCCAAAAACTTGTAGTTCTTATTAATACAGCTTATATTCATATTTTAATGTTCAGTTATTCAGTATAGAGGGGATGGGGCTCCCTGTGCACTGTGACTAGGTCTATTGTACGTCCCCCTTTAATTTCTACTGTCTCCATACCCTACCAATACTGGTGCCTGCTATCTCCCATTTCTGCCAGCGAGGTCGGCCCTCTACTGGCATTGGTACCCGATAACTTCCCCATCTACCGGAGGCATTGGAAACTACTTGGATGGGAAATTTTGCTTAATTGTGCTCAGATGTCTCCTAGAGACATGAGGATCTTTTACGTGCCGTAAATCTACATGTGAACCACGGCTTAAAGTCCCTCCCGGAGGACTTTTTCCCTGAATTTTTCTGCCCTTGAAAATTCCACGACCTCCACCGGGTTTGAACCCACATACCTCGAGTCATGAGGTGGGAACGTTACCCCTACACTTTGGAGGCCGCTGATTTTAATGTTAGTAGAACCCTACTATATACAGTATCAAAAAGTATATGAATTTTATACTCTTCACTATCATTACTGAGGTGGAATGGCAGCAGAAGCTAGGATATATAAAACACAACAGATATATTAACATAAACTTTATTTTAAGATTGAGTTATTCTTTTTCAAAAATGTTACATTATTTGTCTCCCTTCTTTGACTTTGCAGATGCTTGCTGTGCTTTCAAGACCTTCACCACAATCTTTTGCTCTTCAATTAAGAAAGCACGAACAATCCTGCAAGACAGAACAAACACTTTGTAATGACAATTTTCAAAAGTCTCATGAACATTAATTCTTCAATTTCAAATATTCACATCACATTTCTCTGATATTAGAATAAATTCAGTTTCTATAAAGTTCCCTTCAAGCAATCAAATGCTACTTAGTCTTCATTATACAAAATTTCTTATGTCCTTTTACTCTGCAAACAGTATCATGCAAATGATAGTAGCTCTTATAGCCCCTATGGATTTTCACAGATGAACTAAATGTGGGATGCTGTCTTGACATGAGCAGGAAAACTGGAAATCTTTACAGATGTCTACAAAACGAAGAAATATGTATGCATATCTTGATACTTTCTTCATGCCATTTCCTCATTCACATCCCCCAGAACCTCAGCTATAAACTTAAACCATAAATATTGTCGCGCTGCATAGGCTACACGCGACAACTTAGCCCAGCGTAATCATATCAGGCAACAAGATCAAGCTGCAGTATATCCAAATCCAAGTTTTCCTTTCTGAATTTATTTCCATATCAAAAAGAAAAAAAAATGTTTCCACTTGTTTATAAACATTGTTATTAGTCTTCTTCTGGCATGTATCTACATTCCATGGATGTCCTGTTTGTTCTCAACCCACATCTATTCATAATATGGTTCCATAATTCCTTATCATCCTTCCCATATGGACACACTGTAAATATTAACGTTTGCATTGCTGGTCTTTTGTAGGCTGTTTCTCTCATAGGTTATTTAACAATGCTTCCATACTGGATTATTTAACAAATATCTGATATTCCATCCTACATCCAATGCTCCTTTACAAATTTGTTTAAAAGTTACTACATATACACAATGAGTCTTTTTAAACCTATTTAAAACCACACTGCACACTACATGTTTTGACGGCCATTCGTCATCATCAGAAGTTCTAAGCAGTTTGTGGAGACTGCTGTGCTTGCGTCTTGTGCTTCTAATATTCAATGCGTAGTCCCATTACACGTTCATGTTTTTTGTTGTTCTGGGTGTTCCCTCCTGCTGTGCTGTGTTTAAACCACATCGAAAATTTGAAAACACCTGATGACCAATGACGGTCGAAACATGCCACGTACAATGTGATTTTAAATTGGTTTATGACTCATTGTGTATATTTAGTAACTTTTAAACAAATTTTAAAGGAGTGTTGCATGTAAGACAGAATATCAGAGATATTTGTTAATTAATAAACACTGTGCAACAGGACACTATAATGTGTCTTTATTTCAGTACTGAGATTATATAGTATTGGATGATGGGATGAAAAGGACTGGAAAAGAATCAGTTGTGACCTAATCAAGGTACTACTCCAGCATCTGCCTGAAAAGAGTGACGAACACTGAAAATCCAAATCTGGATAGCCATTACCACAGCCAGGATTCAAACTGAGCACACAGCAAATACAGAGTGTTAAATCTAGACCACCTGTTTGATATCTGGCTTTTTTCCTTCTCCTGTCACTTTATCAGTGTCATTTGCATCAACATTAAATACCACTGGTATAAGAATACTGCTGTCTCACTCCACTGTACTTGATTTAAGTCTTCTTGATCATCTTACTTTTGTTTTAACATAGTAAAGACCATTACGTCATGCTTTCCATCATCCTGTTACTTCCTCTTTTTAGGTCTTATGAACACTTTGTTCTCAAATAGCCACAACATGCTAAAATTACAGGTTTACCCTAAACATGTGGAAACTCATAATGAAATAACATGAACTGAAACTAATTTTTTACTCATAATCCAAAAAGTTTCTTTCATATATGAGAAACCCTCAACATGAAGCTGTGAATGTTCTACACACACAGTAAGCAGGGAACAATTTTATAATATACTCGTACTAACCACATACACATGCAACTAAATGTGAAATCTACATACTGATTTGAACCAACAAATTAACTGCATTATAATCAAAAGTATTCCTCGAAGTGTTGTAGCTTCATACTTATTTTAGGCACTGGGCCAAAAGGACCAAACTTTGCAGTGTAATCAGTATGCATGCTGTATGTTTGGAGTTTGTGGCTTTCCTCTGTCCTGACAATGCCAATGTTGGTACAGTAGTGTGCGAATCTGAGAGCTCCTTAATTTAAGTACAAAAGAGCAGTTTCATTCGGTCAGTAGTAAAAAATAAGTGGTTATCTTCTTTAACAAGTGTGCTATAGTGATCCTTATATTTAAATTTTTTCTATACTGAACGTTTTCTTCCTTTTTTTTACTCACTCTTAAGCCACGCTTAGCTCCTAGGCCATTTTCCACCATATTGTGAGCTATTAGTATCTGATCTTCCACTCAACACTCCTAAAACTGCATTTTTTTAACTTCAACTTTCTGTTAATATAGATTAGTAGTAGAAATAGTAAACATACTTGTTATTTTATATCTTAAATACGGTGATTTGTATTTTCATAAGTGAACTGGTAGGCCTAACCTACAAGGAGTGTGTTATTTTATATCTTAAGGAAGTCGATTTGTATTTTCACAGGTGTTATTTAAATCTTACATAAGTTGTAAGATTTGAGGCTTTCACGGCGGTGACTATGAAGAAAGCAGTCTTCTGGGATTTGGCACCGTGTATATGTGGTGTTAACTGATGTTTCGGAGGAACGTATCGCCCCCATCTTCAGGGTTGAAGAAAAAGTTTAAGAAATCTGCAAGCGGCAACACCGTGAGAAACGGT
>NW_019734964.1:217003-217215 GCF_002891405.2 Cryptotermes secundus
AAATTAATCTGTAAAGTACTTGATACAAAATTCCTTGGAATACATGTAGACAGTACACTGTCTCGGAAAATACATACCGAACAAATTATACCTAAATTAAATGCAGCTTGCTATGCGATGAGATCAATTAAGCCTTTTATGTCACAGGAAACACTGAAGATGGTTTACCATGCCTACTTTCATTCTATTATGAACTATGGATTAATATTTTG
>NW_019734964.1:217610-307319 GCF_002891405.2 Cryptotermes secundus
AATACTTCAATGTAAATAGAGAATGATGTAAAATTAAGTTATATTAATTTTTAAGCTAAAATTGCCTGTACTTATGTATGTAACCTTTTGACTTGTTCTGTATCCAAAGGTACTAACCTACTTAGGATTTATACAATGTAAATAAATTCAATTCAATCTTCAAGATCACTTCCTTCTACATCAAATTTATTAACACTATAATCTTACACCTCTAAAAGCAAGTGCTAAGAATAACTTTACCTTGCAAAAACTTTCCTGTTTTTATGAACAGATAATTACTACGTGGTTATATAAAGTTTGAATATAATGTGATCCACAAATTATGTACAAAATGTGGTTTCAGCAAAGCCAATTACTACACGCACTCACCTTTCTTTCACACATTTGTGACAAAGTACACCACCATATGCCCTTTTTACTGTCTTCTTTCGCCTACACATGCGAGATCTTTCCATTGGTCTTGCTGGCTGAATACCTCTCAACTTGTCCTTGCATTGACCACACCTAGGTATCCTCTTTGGCTTCTTCAAATACTGATAAACCAATTTACCACCAGGCGTACGGACACTGTTGAGGCACAAATCATGTGACAATTGCTGAGGTACAAATCTGGTACTTCCAAATCACAAATGCATGCTAACATAACCTGTACGTTACACATCACCGAAAGCACTTACACACGATACCAAGAGTGTTTTTCGTTTTACCTTACCATATAGTTAATAACAAGAGATAATTACAAAATACTTACACTCGTCTTCTATTACTTTTCGTGTTGTACGACAAACGTCGTCTATACACCAGTCTCTGCACCATGTCCCTCGGTGTGAAATCTGTAAAGTACAAATTTTCAAATATACATTTTTATGAATAATACAATTCTGATAACACAAATACCATAACACTTTTTATCGTGTTATATAATTATGGATGATGCTTTCCGATTCTTCAATCACTAAATAACAAAAACATAGCTCACTTTTACCAATATGGCGGAAGCAGAATGTTAATAACTTCACCGCTCTAAATTCACTTCCGGAGGAAAGCGAGATCGATTTTTAGGTGCAGTAGTTATCGAAGTTATTATATGTATCTTTAAAATGGACTCTACTGGTTTATAAGGAAAGAATTATATTAAAAATCTTAAGTTTGAGCCATAGATTGCATGCGTCAATGAAAGTAACAACCACGACCGGTCACAGCTTCTAACTTGAACCGCAACCACAGACAATTCAATTCGAACGTAGCTCATACGGTTTGTACTTACCACGCCTACCACCAGGAGGGTGGAGAAAACTGCATGAGGAGCCTCATAACTTGTACCCTTCTCCAAGTATAATTAGAATGATCAAGTCAAGGAGGATGAGGTTGGCAGGGTATGTAGCACGAATGGGAGAGACGAGGAATGCGTATAGGATATTGGTGGGAAAGCCAGGAGGAAGGAGACCACTGGGAAGACCAAGGCATGCGTGGGTGGACAATATTAAAATGAAGAGATAGGATTGGATTGATCTAGCTCAAGATAGGGACCAGTGGAGGGCTCTTGTAAACATGGTAATGAACCTTCGGGTTCCATAAAATGTTGGGAAATTCTTGAGTAGCTGCAGAATTGGCAGCTCCTCCAGAAGGGCTCAGCTCCATAAGTAAGTATCATCAGGGATACCACGGTTGCCATCATTGCAATTTTGGTGCGGGTGAATTGACTAATGAAACACATATCCCCCCCCTTACTGTAATGGGTTGGCAGCTACAGCCTGTTCCAAGTTCATCACGTTAAAGAAAATTTCACCTCATCAGTATTAATCAGTAGTTCTGTCTTGTTCACAGGAAGTGGTTGAAAACTGGGCCCTTACTATTTCACTTCTTGACAATGCCAGAAAACCAAAGTGCCCCTTCCTGACAAAAATCAGTTTGTGGAGATCACTGATTAGAATGCCCCACTTTGGGGAAGGCAAAGCAGAGTATATTTTCTGGATTTGAATACAGTGTAGTTTCATAGAAGTCCTTGACATGTTGGAGGAATGTATAACTTCCATTCTCAGGGTTGAAAAGCAACAAACCAGCAATTAGCAGATGGAAATCAGAGTGCACAGCCTACTGAAAACCAGGCCTCAGAAAGAAGAAAAAAATTGGAGCAAAGGAAAGTAACTTGGCTAGGGCCATTTCAGAAATTGGAAGAGAAATCAGATATATGTCCAGGCAAGTCTGCCTGGGGAACAAGAAACAGGCACTAAGAAAGACTGTGGAGGGAGAACGTAAACGACATGATAAAGCAACAGCAGCAGTCAAGGAATGCTAGAAGAATGGAAGCTAGTGGGATGGGACTAAGTTCCTTGTACTGCGGCCACTTTTGGCCTATTGTACCTACCCCATATGACAGGTGAGGGTGATCGTGCAGCAATTGGTGGAATGAAGATTGGCAGGGGAACCTGAAGTACTCAGAGAAAACCTGCCCCAGTGCCACTTTGTCCACCACAAATCCCACGTGACCAGACCCGGCATCAAACTTGGGCCACCACGGTGGGAAGCCAGCGACTAACCGCTTGAGGTATGGCGTGGCCTAAGCTACCTACTTAACTTACTCATCAACCCAGAAGATGGGGATGATGCATTCTCCCAAATGCTGGTGGACTTCTACGAAACTACACGATATTACAACACAGAAGACCATATCCTTCATGGATTGCTATTAAAATTAAAACATGAATTTGTGACAAACCATACTGTCTTCTCTCCAATCTTTATTGTATTCCACTTACTATACATGTTCTGCATCACATATATGTAAACACATATTATTTACAATGTTTGCCTTGACTGACTTGTGACAATCACAATACTGTATATTAATACTTACAACATCCACACATCAGCATTAATAAATTATTTTTTGCCCAGTCAATACTAAACTAGCTGACAAAAACATATCCTATATAAAAAGCAAGTGTCAAATTATGTAGTAGTGTATATGTATATAAATATTTGTATAGGAAAGGAAATGATACTTGTATTGAGTAACACCAATTTTTAACACTGCAAGTGCCTTCAACTCTCTAGCAATTGTCAGTCTTAACAAGGTAGGTCAATTCCTTAGTCCCATGATTATTTATATTGCATTTAATATTTCAGATATACGTATTAAGAAACTATAGGAATATGTCCTCTTTTATATTTATAATCTTAACTGGTAGAGTCCTGCAGTGTAGAAAAATCTAACAAACATGTATAATAATATCATCCATACCTTTGTGCTATTTAATCAGTTCAAATTACTACATAAAATGTATCCTACACCCCTCCACCTGTTATTGGGCTATTTCATGTATGTACTAGGAAATGGGCATCAAAGATCGCTTCTGAATGGGGTTTGAAAGACTAAATCTGGTAATGGCAGTAGGACAGTTATGCAGTACACAAAGTCCTAGAAAAGCCATAACATACAACTACCACCACCACCACTTCCATTCATACTCAAAATACACTTCTGATACTAAACCTGTATCTATACTGATATCAAAAGTTAAAATTTTCATTTTCTATTTCAAAAACTGACCGCTAGTGTCAATCTGCATTCTGCCAGCAATTACAAGAGACGCTGCCAGGGAAGAAAGTAATGTCTGGTAAAAATAATTAAGGAAATATACAGTTCCATATTTGCATTAATACATGGGGCTAATCTCCTTTAACACAGTTTTAAACATACAAAATCCATAAAATTCATTTTACAAATTTATGTTATTTATATAACCATCCTCAATTATTTGGTGTATAGTATATTTAGTACATTAAAAACAAAAGTAAGAAACTTTTAGGGACATTCTACAACTGTCAACCCTCCATTTCAAATAAATAATAGTTTATAAGGAAGACAGACACATCAAATATTAAACAGGGCATATAAATACTCTTGGGTAACAAATGCTTTTGAGCACTGTGATAATTCTACAGAGCTTAAATATCACCAGATGATTACAGTATTAGTGACTTATTACAAAAGCTTATGGGTCAATTGCTTTCTCCTATTCCTCATCACATCTAATTGCCTCTCTAGTCCACTGATAAGTTTTTATACAGTTTAACGAAAGATCTAACCACCACCTCATCTGAGCTTCTGTAATGTATGACTGATTATTGTGTATTTTGATATCTTATACACAACATTGTTCAACCTAAACATCAAATTCTTTCAACAAACTTTTATATTTTGACAGCATGCATGATGTACTGGCACCCCTTGCCAAGTGGGGCAAAATTATCCAAGTCAGCAACAAATGACTGCAATATCAGATAGCAGTTCTTCATTAATATGCAGATCTCTACACAAATATGGTAACTTAAAAGAAGTTTCAGGCTTAGATGAACATAAGCTGAGTCATCAGTCAAATCAGTCAATATTCTGGAGGGGGAGGGAGGTAATAGTTTAGACACTGGTACTTACCTTTAAGCTATTTTAAAGAAGAAATTACAGAGACCACAAAAGACTAATTCTTACTCTGAACATATCTGTAAATAATATCTACTGTATAATGAAATGAAAATATCAGAATCACCATTTTCACCCAACACAAGATACACCATAACTATTACCGATTTGAAATATTATGCCTTTGTATTTCAGATGTACTTTTCACTTTCTGTCTTACATTAATAAAATCAGGGGCACGTCTGGCAGTATTATCATAGAATTTTTCCACATTAACTGCTCCCTCTCCCCATACTATATAAATGGTACCTATTCCATATTGCAACTGAAAACAACTGTACATCTTCCTGCATTTAGTACAGGCAACACTGATATATATACATTACAATGTGGAATAGTTACACCTCACCTGCAGGATCTTTGGATGTATCCATTGTAATTATAAAACTTACTTCGGTCCATGAAATGAAGTATATATCAGTTAAGTGTACTAGTAATGGCATAGAGGATGGTAACACTTTGATAAAACATCCAAAATTATTTCGAAGGTGCAGCCAACAATATGAAACAGTAACCTTGCACAACCCAGTCATCTGGGCTGACTAAATCTTGCATCTGAGTGAGTAGAGAAAACAGGATATTTGGTGTTCCTCTTTAATAGTAGTAATAAATAAATAAATATTTGGTTAATGATTTTCTCAGCTCAGCAACTAGACTGACTAGACTTCTATACTAGGACACTTGCATGTTTATTTACTTTACAAGGTACCTTTTAAGAGCACTCAAATTAGCTGTACACTTGAAAAAATATTTTCACTCTTCCAAACTGAGAGTCAATAATACTTAGAGGTGGAAGTGTCATGCCATGTGTAGGGGTTGAGCTGTGTAACTACTGACAACATTCAATCAATAACAAATAAGTATTGTCATTTCAAGCCACTGGAAGATGATATGCTCCTATCTTGTTGATATAATAATGCATTTCACTGTCCATGCAACTGCCTCTTCTGTTACTGTGTATCCTGCACTTCTTTAATGCACGTATGATGATAAATGTTGAACTCTGATGAATAAAAGTACTTGTGTCCTAATTTTGAAGTACCATGTTTGTATCTGAATTGGCTGTAAAGAACTAACTCCATGGCTTTAGTCCATAAGCAAACTAACTTCACCAATAAGCGGGAGTCACTCAGTCAGTCGAATTGGCTGTAAAACAAAATTAAAATTTCAGGTATATTATTTTGGAATTTATTAACTATGAAAAGATCATTTGCACAACAGGGTAAGATCTGTGGAAAGAATGGGAGATAAAACAATGGAATCTGAACTGTCTCTAGAATACCTACTATCAACTTCAACATTACTAAAACCTATGTAAGATTTGAGGCTTTCACGGCAGTGACTATGAAGAAAGCAGTCTTCTGGGATTTGGCGCCGTGTATATGTGGTGTTAACCGACGTTTTGGAGGAACGTATCGCCTCCATCTTCAGGGTAGAAGGAAAAATATAAGAAATCCACAATCACGGTCTCTTCGCTTGCAGATTTCTTATATTTTTCCTTCTACCCTGAAGATGGAGGCGATATGTTCCTCCGAAACGTCGGTTAACACCACATATACACGGTGCCAAATCCCAGAAGACTGCTTTCTTCATTACTAACACCTGTATTACTTTTTAGATCCAAGAGTGTCCTATCTTCCACATTTGTCTAGTTTATTCAAACTTATTGCATGACATGGAAATTTTATATCTTCTGGGTGGATGACACCCAACAGATTTTATGCCACAATTTTAAGGAAAAGGGGCTACAGTTAATGAGACTGCATAAGAACACAACTTATAACAATGTAATTAAAAAGTTATGATGTAGAATTATGACCTAATATATCTAAGATTTGGTATCTTTAAATAATATCTGTTCATATTTTCATGATTAGAAACTACAATATCAGATCTTTCACTGGAAATATTCAGAGACAAATCTGCTAAAGTACTTAATATGAAACCTCTAATTTTATGTAACTGTATTAAATATAAGACTCATTTATCTCAGTAACACTAGCATCCTGTATGACCTTTTAACACTGCATCTGAACAGTTGGAGACAGTGTCACCATGATAGACTTGTGCTTTCACATTTTCTTTCAGCTGGACACAAATCTGGAACCTACGAGATGGCATTCGCTTTGCAAACTACATACACTAAACCCTGTAATGGAAGCTATAAGGACTGCCATTTGTGCATATCCATTGCTGTAACAGGTTTCCCAGCAGACTCTGGGAAAGATGCTGACTGTCAAATCGAACCGCAGGGGACCCAAAGAGTTTTCTTCTGCTCCTGATCAACAGCTACCTTAACCTGTGTGCACATGTATGCCACATTCACACCTGCAGGGATCACAGCTGAAACAAAACAATAAAAAAACTGTATAAAATGTAATCTAAACAGAATGAGAGGTTTCAACTCATATTTCAGTAGAAGCCAGGGGTAGAAGTAAGATTAACATGACAGTACAAATTATGCTTTTATGCCATGAATACTGAGAGGAGTGATAATTGTTACCTGAAATGTAATGTCGGTATTCAGACTCCAACTTTGAGGCATGTTCATACATTTCTTTGGCTGCCTTAGCTGAAACTTTCTCCATAGAATAGCGAGTATCCTTCACTTCTTTTATCTGTTTTGTTGATTTAAACTTGATCAATAGCACTATAGGATAAATTTGGTGACGATGAAGCCTCTCCACAGAGGCTAGACTGATATCTAAAATGCAATGGCTATTCTGGAATGAAAATGATCATTATATACATATGCATTACTGTGAGAGACCATATTTTCTTTTTTATCACACAGTTAAAGCTGAATTTGCAACTGATGTTAAACCAAGTTTCTAAACTATAGCCTCTTTATACTATGACATCTGTAATGTAGCCATACAGCTACTCTACCCTCAATTGTGAAGAACTGATACACAATTTAGTCAACGTAGTGGAAGTGTAAATCATTTCCACCACAACTTCTACAAGCAGGAAATGTGGTTATAAAATATATCAGAATTTAACACTTTAACATTTAGTGAGCTGTGCGTTCACCATATCCACCCAGCAAACAGAATTTACACATCCACGCAGTATCTCATCCTTGGATGTATAAACACATTCCTTCTTTGCCTTTAAAACTCAGTTTGTAACTGGCCACTTTCAAGGTGTAGAGAAGCAGAATTATTCTTGAAAAACCTATCTTTGCTCAGGTGGTCAAGAAATTTCTCACCTTTTATGAAACATAAAGGTTCATATCCTGAGCTACATGAATGCTGTGTACTCATATGAGGTTCTATCAGAAAGTTCCTGGACTAGGTCAAAAAGGAAATGCTGGCTGAACTTAAATTTGGCTGCCATCTCCTTCAAAATAGTCTCCTTGGGACTGTGTACATCAATCTCATCATTTTTTCAGTGCTTCAGAAGCACCGTGGAAGTCATTTTCCTTAATACTGTTGAGTACTGTTTGCAATTCCCTTTGGATATTAGACATTGTTTCAAAATGCCATCCCTTCAGTTTCATTTTCAATTTGGGAAACAAAGCAAAATGATGGGGGGCTAAGTCCGGCAAGTTGGGAGGATGGGGAACAATAATCATGTTGTTCGTCACAGACTCTGTGGTTTTCAGGGATGTATGGGTGGACACACTGTTGTGATGAAGGAGCAATGCAGTGAATCTTCACATTTTCTGTTAAGATCTCCTGGAAAACTCCATAACTGATACCAAAGGTATCTGCAAGCTCACAGACTGTTTGGCCACAGCCTTCATGGATGAGTTCTCAGATCTTTTCAACATTTTCTGTCGTTTTTTTGGTGCTGGGTCACCCTGAACGTTTGTCATCTTCAACTGACACTCGACCCACCATGAAATATGAATGCCATTCGAAAACCATTGTCCGGCTTAAAGAATGTTCTCTAAAAGTCTCATGAAGCATTTCTAGGGTTTTGGTAGTGGATTTACCAAGTTTCACACAAAACTTGATGCAGACATGTTACTTTATTTTGTCATCAATCGCAGACAAAACGAAACACAAAGTCAAAAAGCATTCATGTAAAAACAATGCATGTTCACAATGCAGTGTCACGTGGCAGACTGATGCAATAGGCTTTAGAAAGTGTGACCTTGGCTTCCCTTCTCATCTTCTTTCACTAAAGCAGCTGCATCAGTAACAGTCAGGGAGCTTTCCAATATAATCCTGTATATTTAAGGTATACTGTAATATTATTCTTCCATATATGGAAAAATTTGGCATTTACAGTCAGACAGATGAATGGGCACACAGAAATGACAAAACAGACAATTTTCAAAATATACCTGAGTCAGTTATTCAACAACATGAGCTGGTATGAAAATGTCAACCAGGTATTGGAAGACAGCAAGAAGAGAGGTAAGTGCAAGAAATCAAAAGGGAATGACAGTGGGAAAAAATAAGAGATGATTATGTTAACAAACAACATTGCCATGGACACCATCTGAGTTTGAATATTACTGGTCCATATAAGGGTTACTGTTTGCTGAAATTGTTTAGACGCTGAGCATCGGTATGTGGTGCATCCACCCAATTGCTGAACTCCATGGAATTAAGGGTACTAACAGAGTTAAATAAGTTAAAATGCAACTCTGGATTAAAAAATATTGTTTTCAGCGTAAGTGAATGAAAATACAGTTACCTTATCACAGATTTCTTTCACAGCTGTAACAGTGGTGCACTCAAAGTTACTGCCTTTCTTTCGGAAGTCCACAAAAATGTTCTCTGATATCCCTTTCTCCATCATATTCAGAGGGCAGTGCATAACTTCTGGGACACAATGAGTGAACTTGTCAGGGAAATCCTGGATCAGTTTCTCCGTTACACATTCAGCCAGAGGTCCAACTATTAGGACTGGCCTGAACACTGGATCTAATGAAAAAACAACAAAAAAATTAATTTAGCTTGTATATTCACAGTAAAAAGAATATTTTAAAATTGAATACATAAAGTCCTTGAGAAACTAAGAGTCACTCATCCAGTCAATAAATCCCAAATCTCACTTCAGTCTCTCAAGTAATCTCTCAGATTTTTCAACAGATTATGTATACTTATCTTCCCTCCCCTCGCCTGATACATATACCTGGGCAGGTGCCCATCTCATTCTCATTTTTTTGAATATTATAATAAAATTTAGTCAACAGTAAAAGTTCCAAAGCTCCTTATAACGCAATTTTCTCTGGTCCTATACTGCTTCCTCTGCCTCAGACCCCAAATATTCTTCTCAGCACCTCATTCTAAAATGATCTACATTTCTCCTTCAGGGTGAGAGATGAAGTTCCACATTCATACAACACAACAGGTAAAACTACTTTTCTGTATTTTAGTCTTTATGCTATTAAACAGGAGACAGAAAGACAAAAGATTCTGAACTGCATAATGAAACCAACTTAGTTAAAGACAACTTGACACATGAAAATATAAAAACTTAAAATGTCAAGGAAAAGTAGCTCTGGAAGGCCTCTGAAATGATGGAAAGACTGTGTTCTGTTAATACTCACAACCATCAACCAGTGGGGCAGGACTTTTGTGTTAGCCATGTCCCAAAGCAGAAGGAGATAATGTCTGTATGCATGCAAGCAACTGAAGTGTGTTAACATTCCCCATCTGGCTGACATGATAGCTAAGAATGACATGCACTCCCTCCTCCACTCAGGCCTATATTATATTGTGACTCTTCTATTTGCATCTGAGCTTATAAACCGTTAGTGTAAGCCTGAAGGAAGTGACCATGGACTGGTTGGAGATGGCAGACAATGCATTATCTGATCATTTCTACTGCCAGTATACAGAGCGCCAGTGAACCACAAAGTTAACAGCTTTTGTTTTTCAAAGTGTTATCTGGGCTAACAGTTAACATGAATGCTATGTAGCAGGTTTCAAAAGGTATAATACTGAAAAGGAAGATAATATCTTCTAGCTAATGATCTTTCTGTTTAAAAGAGAACTGATCAGTGTTCTAAGGGCAAATAATTCAAGCCAACTGCTGAGTTGTAATTTCAAAACAGCACAATAAAAGAGGAGTAAAACTCGGGAGAACCATACTGTAGTATGTCCGCTAAAAGCCGGAATAGTTTAACCTGAAGAAACATCTGTTATTAGAGTATGGTACAATGAACAGTAACGCAACAATGGAACACAAAATGCAATATCGGCACACAACAGTTATGCATGCAACAATACAGGAATTGTGGGAAGCAGTGTTCTCTGTGAGCCCATGCCAAAAGTGACATCATGCAATAACAAAAAAGGAAGTCTCAGTGCAATTGAGATGTAGCATGAGCATTGGAACATAAAAATCAATGAATATAAAGCCCCAGGCCACCTGCTTTTCTCACAGACTTAGGGGTCCCCCTAACGCTCACCTTACACTGAATGGACAGAATATCCTGGGGTAATCTTCGATAAGAGGATTAGAGACTGCACATAGAAATGACTGAAGCCAAGACCTTCAGAACATTTATTAGAAATTTACTGTTTATTTGGAAGTGAGCCTTTAAGCACCAACATTAAACTAATCCTCTATAAAGCACTGATTGGATCAGTAACAACTTATGCTTGCTCCACCTGGGAATTTGCACAAGATATCTACCTCCTAAAATAGCAGTGCAACCACGCTCAGCATAGATCTACATCATTGGTGGATTCAACAGTGAGGTGCAACAGAATTCAGCAGAGATATATGACCCAGAGGTCAACCAATGGAATCTCATCAAAAAATGCTGTTTTAATGTAATGGCCTCTCCTGCACTGCCTAACATGGTTATGAATATGCCATAGGAAGATCCAATGGCATCCCTTGCATGTGCAGTGGCAACAAATATAATCTGATAACCAACAAATGGATACAGATACCTGATATCTATGACCCCCACATTAACTTCAGTACAGAAGTGACTGACGACATGACCTTCGCTGTCGGCAGACACCAAAATGTGACCACCATGAACATCCCGGAATGTTGTGATGAAAAGTCAAATAAATAGATTGATACAAGAGATATAAATATATGTATATCAGGTCTGTGGGCCTGTTACCATGGGTTTGAACGTATGTGATTAAATTGAATATAACAAGGACAGATAAACAGGGGAGAAGAGGCATGAGTTGCTGACCCTGGAAAGTAATTTGCAGAGTACAAATTAATGATACATTATAGTAACTTGTAGTTACAATTCTTAAGAATCCATATACCAATCCAAAACTTGTCTACAATCACTCAATCACGTGACGATACTTTTGAACCTCGTAACATGCAAGTCCTTAATAAATTCCTAAGAAGTTTTACTTTGTAATACTGCAGTCTAGACAGGTATTATATAAGGATAACAACAGAATTTCTGAGAGTGTAAAAAATGAATGCGGAATAAATAGCCACTGGGAAAACTTAGGGAGACAAGGTACACAAAACACAGTACAGCTTAAAGCTCAGCGTAAAATCTCTTTTGAAACCAAATTAACAAAAAATTATAGTTTACAAAAGTATGAGTTATAGAAAATCGTATACTTACAGTCAAGTCTTTCCACACGCTGGTATGAGCAAAGAGCAACCTCTTCATTCAGAGTTCCAGAATCACTATACCATCCAAGGTTAATGTTAGAGAAACTTGCTAGTTCTTTTGAATCTCGAGATGAACTGCGTTGGTGTTTCTTACGGCGAAAAAAACTACGTCTTGCAGATGTGGAGCCACGCCTTGCATCAGCCTCCAAGTCACCTAAACTGCGGCGCAAAAGTAACTCTTCTTCCACCCTAGCAATAACAATAATAAGCAACATCATTATTATCCATTTCTATTTTCATCACGATAGCATATCTTATGTCTTTATGTTTCTATCCAAGCATGAATGTCTACTTTAATACAGGGGATAGACAAAAATATGGAAACACCCAACAAAAAAACATTACCATGACTAATATGGTGTAGGACAAACTCTGGCTTGCAGAACTGCTTGCAGTCTCCTTGGAATGGATAAATAGAGGTCCTACATGATTTGCAAGGGAATCTTGTACCATTCTTCCTGCAAAACATTGGCGAGTTCTGTTAGCGATGATGGAGGTGGATAGCACGCATGCAGATTGCTCTCCAAAACAGACCATAAAAGCTCAATAATATTGATATCTGGCTATTGTGGGGGCCATGACAGACGTGACACTTCATCTTCATGCTCAGAAAACCAGTCCTGGACGATGTGAGCTGTGTGAACATGGGCACTGTCATCTTGGTAAATGGTATCACCATTGGGGAACAAAGTTTGCACCATGGGATGGACCTGGTCACCCAAAATGGTCACATAGTCATTGGCAGTGACGTGACTTTGAGGGGTAATGATGAGTCTGACAGAATACCACAATATGGCTGCCCATACCATGATCAAACCCCCACCATGTTTCACTCTTGGCAGCAAACAATCTGGATTGTAAGCTTGGGATGGCGTTCTCCAGACATAAACTGAGCCAGAAGTCGAAAACAGTGTGAAGGTGGACTCATCCGACCAAATGACCATCACTGTTCCATAGTCCAGGTTTTATGACTTCGGCACCACACTCTCCTTTTAGTGGCATTTTGATCACTGAGGAGTGGCTTTGGAATTGCAGCTCGTCCAGAAATACCCTGCTTATGGAGTTCCCTTCATACTGTTTTGGTGCTGACAGGCTTTGTGAGTGTGACATTAAGTTCAACAGTCACCTTTCCAGCTGTAGTCTTCTTATTTTTCGTCACAATTCTACGCAATGTTCGTCTGTCTCGATCACTCATCACACATTTTCGTCCAAGCTGGAGTTTATCAGATGCGGTTTTTTCAGTCCTCCTGTATGCGGTCATAATCTTGGATACCGTGCCTCACGAAATACCAAAAACCTCGGCTACCTTGGTTACAGAAGCATCCACCATACGGGCCCCAACAATGTGCCCACATTCGAATTCTGTTACCTCTGACATGATGCACTAAAAACTGCACAGAACACTGTCTTAACAACAAACGAAGCTTGAGACATGTTGCGGAGGTTGTACATATAGTGGTATTGGGCAGGTACGACAGCGTCAGCCACAAACGTTGCTAAAATAAAAAGCACTTCAATTCAGGCATGCATTTCATGAGGTGTTTCCATATTCTTGTCCATCTCCTGTATCTGCATCCACTCTTTACGTATCTTCTACAGAAAGAATTAACTAGCTACCTACAATCAAGATACTTCTCTGGTGCAAGACCTCATATGAGTATAGTTTCAATAACTGAATATTTTCTTAGCTCTCACAGATCATTTATGCTGTTCGATTTATGTACCCCTTCTTGAAACTGGCACAGGTGTCTGGAGATAGGGACTAGCTCTATCGATTGTGAAAAACTGAGCAGGTTTTATCTGAAGACGGAGACAGAATCCAGTCTCCAAAATGCTGTGTTTTGAAAAATAAACAGGACAGTTTTTAGATATAGACAAGATGATGGATAATGTCCAAAAACAAAATATGTGTACCTACAACAAATGCTGCATTTTTTGTTCATCCTAGCTACATGTTTCACCCATTATAAACTCATTAATTTTATTATGCTTAAAATATCAAGTGAGCTATGCAAGTCACCTTGTTCCTCATCATGTACTATCCGTTAACTGCCACTTCATCTGTTTTAGTTCTCAGCATTTATCCATGGACTTCAAAACATTTTGTCAAAATAAGAGCTGTCTATCATCACTTACTTGTACTTGCTAGGTATAATCCCACACTGCTGTCGATGACCATCTTCATCTACCAGCCAGGCCCTCCAATGTCCTGGCACTCCATTGAACATGGTGTTATCAACATAAAGAACGTCATCTTTGCGAAATCGAAGTTGTAATGAATCACCCAGATCACCAACCCGATCAAACATCGTACGTATATAAAAACTGTCTCCTGGTTTATCCTTAACTTCATTATAACCTGAAACAGTAATTTTTCTTTGTAATATGCCTGAGCAATGAGGTTACATCGATTGTACTCTAACCAACCATGCAATCCTGAGCCAGTTCACACCATGATAACCCATCTCAGTAAGAATCAATTTAAAATTATCCTTTCATCTTATTCCAAATAACCACTTTCCAAGGTTTCCTCAATTCCTTACTTCTCAGATCTGAATATTTTCCTAAGAACTGTCCTTTCAGATGTTTTCAATTTATGTCTTTCTCTCAGAGTTTCACATTCCTAATTAACACATTATAAAATAACTGCTTAAATATAAATCTTAATCTTCAGTGTTTGGAAAACAGGCAAATTTTTGCAGAGTTTCTGAAAATAATAATATGTATGTCCTAAATTTATATCTTTAATTTCATCAGTACATGGACAACATATAGTAGCATTTGCAAAAACACTTTTAACTTACTGTGGGCCAAAGAAAAAAATGAATATGACAAAGTACTGATTCATCCCATGAGAATTTAAAATTTGTCTCCTACAACTTCATATCAAATAAATGTCATGATGCTAATTACTTACGGTCCATATTGTACTGTGCAAGTACTGTCACTTTGTCAGCAGGTTTCGCGAGTTCATAGGCTGCCTCCTCAGCAGTAGCATGTCGCAAATCTGTTCCATTGTATTCTAGAATCTGATCACCAGTTCTGAAAATATATCACAAAATTATGAACATCTTAATTATCAGCAGATACACTGAACAGCATATTTACATTTTTTGCACACTGAATATTGCCAGAGATGTTCATTATTCGCCTTATGTCTTACCATAGTTTAAATGGAAGGAAATGGTTTATGGCATGCTTGTGTCCTTTACATGTTTTGAACCAATGGACAGCTTTTCAGTAAACTTGGTATGCCCACCATGATAGCAGATGTCAGCTCATTTTCACTCCATTTAATTCCATACCATTGGCAATACACACACACACACACAGCAAGGTGGGAACTATACTACCACTATCTAATGTAGAGCCATAAACTTTGCATGAAAATAGTCCAAGAATCACTGTAATTAGTGATATAAGATTTGTAGGAATGAAGGTATGAACTTTGTATACAATATTCATCAGTTAAAACATGTTGAAGGTGTGATACTGTAAGATAGCAGAAAGGTAGTAGAAATTGTGCACAGGAGAAGGGCTGGGGGAGGGAGGAAGATGAGGATGACCGAGGAAGGAGCATGCCTGTTAATCAGTACCTTGCACATATTATTCATGTGTTTTGACAGATGGTTAAAACCTCATAAATACTATCTGCAATGTATCTTGAAATAAAATGTTGTACCTCTGTATATGACCTGCTACTAGAGCATTTTTGATACCCATAATATTTATATAGCTTTTTCCTTACCTTAATCCTGAATTGTAAGCTAAAGAATCAGGCTGAACACTATGCACAAAGATTCCTACTGCATTTCCTCCAACCAAACTTATACCAAGATTGCTGCATTTTCTAGTCTCAATGAAGAGAAACCGCTCATCATGAATCGGGGACTTGTTAGGATCATCTGGACTCCTGCAGTTAAAAAAGGCAATTAAAATGACTGTGTTGCTAACAAGAAAAAAAAAAGCTGTACCATAATTATACCCCAATTAAATCATTTTTGAAGTTCAACACAATTTACAACATACATAATCAAACTATATGTCCAGTAGATTAAGATAAGTAGGTGAGTTGTTTACTTGGCTATTTTAAAATTATGTATCAGCTACTTAGTTTATGACATATGGAAGATAAATTTGGAGAGAACCATTTTCTGGAACTATTCCAGCATTTTCCCTAGGGCATCAAGAAATCCTAGAAAGAACTTCTGTCAGTATACACCCTATATCTAAGCAGAAATTTAACATCACAAATATGAAGCAGAACATTACACCATTATGTATGGTTTAGAGTGACTAATTCACTGTCATTTAAAACAAATAGGCACACTAATTTACAAGTGTATTCTTTGCAACTTTAGGTACCAAACTGTTTTGACCACCTTACCACTGTTCACACAGTGCTGATACAAATCAGGTGTTGCAAAGCAAATGTTACCATAGCAATCACTGCAATGTCAGAAACTATTTCCATTTGTACTGCATCGAATATTTCAAATGTCAAGGATTATCTTAAATAAAAGCTGGTCATCTTAATGAGATTTATACTTTGCTAATTGCTTGTACCAAGCTGTTTTGAGAACATTTTTAAAGTCCGAGTTCAACTTCAAGTACAATAGGAGCCATACTGAATAATGAAAAGAAAAAACCTTCATGGTTTTAGTCCACAAACGAACTCTATTGACCGAGCGACCACCGCTTGTCAGCAAAGTTAGTGACAATTTTAGCAGATAGAGTGTGTCGTGTGGTCAGCGCAACGAATCCCCATGGCCGTTAATCTCGGTTTTCTAGACGGGCCGCTATTTCCTTGAAATACCTCCTCAATTATCATCACAAGGTTGAGTGGACCCCGTTCCAGACCCACTACTTCTCAGAAAATGTGGTAGCTCCAGGAATCGAACCCAGACCTCTGGATCTGTAGCCAGGAACTCTCACCACTAGACCACAGAGGCGGTCACTGAATAATGAAAGAAAATAAAATTCACTTGACAATTTTTAGACCAAATAGTCTGGCCTATTGGTAACATTCCAGACTTGTATTCAGGTGCTTGAGTCAGATCTCAGCTGGAACGCTGGCCATCCTGAATGAGTTTTCCATGATTTTCCTCAGATCCTCTGGGCAACAGCCAGAAGAATATCCTGATTAGGGCACTGTTGCTTCTTTCCAAATCCTTTCTAACTCATCATTCCTTAATCATACCATCTGACTACAGTCTCAATACTTACAGCACTCTTAAAAAAATGATAATTTTTAGGGTGGACCATAAAATTCCATATTTCACCAAAGTATGTTGGCAGTTTCAGAAATGGAACATAGAACTTGCCATAATACCCTAAACATGAATTTATTTTGTGCAAATTTGTAAAGAATGCACAAGGTTTTCAAGTGATGAAGAATTCCATGTAACATGGATTTATGGAATATACAATAAATGAATGAATGAATGAATGAATGAATGAACGAATGAATATAGACCTCCCTTTGCCTGGACCTTTCATAACATCTCATTACCTCACAGTAGCATTCTGTCTTTGGAGAGTGGAGACAGCTTGTGCTATTTGGCTGCGAGTGAGAGTTCCATGTGAAGACTGCGGTACCCCTCGCAGACTTGATATGGACGAGGGGGACAGTTTCTCAAGTTGGAGAGGTGCTGGTCTGTGAGGCGTTTTAGGTGAGTTGCACGGAGTGGGAGATCCAGACCTGGAGGGGCCTCCTTCACTACTTGAACTCACAGAACCTTCCAATTCATGATACTCTAAAATAAATTAAAATGAGGATATATACAAATATTCTGCAATTATAAAATAATCCATTAACACAAACTTTTCCATATATGTGGCTTTGAAGTAAACCAAACTCTTTTTCTGAATTCACTAAACACTGAAACTTCTGTACCAAGAGCATAAAGTTCAGCAACAACAAAAAACCACAGCTGCTAGTGGCTGACACTAAGCCAAGCTGTAACCTTTACAATGTTATATCTGCAGAAACTGAGGAAATGGATAAGTGTGAAATAATATTGAACAGCTTAAGATGGTGGACTTGGTGACCAGAAAATTTATTATTTAAGCAGATCACAGGTCCATTATCAGAATTATATTGGCCAGTCAAGAGCACTGAAAGTAAAGAAGTTAAAAAAAAGACCCAATTATCACAAATTCTTCAGTATGCAGACTGGGATTATACAAAACAGTAACATAATATTTCACACGATTGAAAGTTCCATAGCATGCTGATCAAGCCTTAAACTATACTGAAAGTTTACTGCATCATATAGGAAAATCTTTCACTTACTGTCAGGGCTGTACTGCACCAACATAGTTATGGAGTTTCCACACTGTCGCAGTACGTTAGCTGCCAGCTGATATGTTGCACTACGCATGTTAATGCCACAAACCTCAAGGAGCTGATCTCCAACCTGTTTATTTTCAGCACATTTTAATTCAACTGAGAGCTTCCAAAGCTAATATAAATATAGTACAAATATTTCATACCCAAAAATATAAAAGGGCTATTCAGAAAGTAACCTCCAGTGAACTGTTAACAAAACAATGAGGAAAACAAATTTATTTTATACAAAAAAAAAATATGTATATACTTAAAACTACTCCTCAATGTAATCACCACCAGAACTGAGGCACTTGTCATATCGGGAAATAAGTTTTGTATGCCTGTGTCAAAGAAGTCTGCCACCTATGAGCTCACCCACGTTTTGACACCTTCTATCAACATCTCATTATTGTAGAAGCACTGTGATCCCAACTAGTCCTCCAGATAGGTAAACTGGTGGTACTAGCTTGGAGCAAGACCAGGGCTGTAAGGAGGGTGGTCAAACAACTCTCAGCAGAAATGCTCCAGCAGTGCTCGAGTGCAAGCAGCTGTATGCAGATGCGCAATGTCATGGAGGAGCTCTACATCAGAAGTCAGCATTCCACACCTTTCATTCTGAATAGCCATATGCACTTTTTTAGTGTTTTGCAATACACTTCTGAGGTTACTGTGGTCCCCTGCTGCATGAATTCCACCATCAGCACTCCTTTCCCATCCAGTCCCAGAAAACAGTTGCTATCAGCTATCTGGCATACGGACAATGTTTGTTTAAACTTTTTCAGCTTGTTTGGTGAATGTGTGTGCTTCCACTGCTTTGACTGCTACCTGATTTCAACATTCACAAATGAAACCCAAGTTTCATCACCTGTTACTCTTATGATGTGACTGAGAAATTCATAGCTGTCTTTGTGGTATCGCTGAAAAAAAGTCAAAGCTGAAGCCATTTTTTGCATTTTGTGTGCACCTGTAAGAATTTTTGGAACCCATCTAGTGTAGAACTTGTGATAGCCTAATAATCTCTTAGAGAACACATACATGTGAAACTTCATCCATGATATGTATATACTGGACGTCTTGTAATGCACTCAATTTCACCTGTTATTCACGACATGTTTCGGCAACATAGTGCCATCATCAGGTGCCCTAATTACGCTAATCTATTGCATTGCTTGCCTTTATATGTCTTTATAAAAGTATTTAAAAAGTGCGTATTTGTCAACTATAATAAATTTACACACACTAAATTTATTATAGTTGACAAATACACACTTTTAAAATACTTTTATAAAGACATATAAAGGCAAGCAATGCAACAGATTAGCGTAATTAGGGCACCTGATGATGGCACTATGTTGCCGAAACATGTCGTGAAGTAACAGGTGAAACTGAGTGCACTACAAGACGGCCACTGCATACATATCATGGATGAAAATCAGTGCAACAGGACGCTAAAATACAACACGTGAAACTTGTTGAAATTCACATGAAAGTCCTGAAATTGTGAAGCACCATCATTCACACATTTTTTGGTCAACATTTTGAACATCATCATCACTCACTACAGATGGATACCTGCTTCACTCTGCATAATGAAAATTTATTCACCCATCTCTGAACATTCTACACCACTGTCTTATAGTTCCTTACTCGTTACATTTTGGTGGTAAAAAGCTCATAATTCACAATAGATTTCCACACCACTCATGTTTTTAGCATGAAGAAAGAGGATGGCGGAATACATTTTGCAGCTGGTGGGATTATCAATCACAGGACATATCATAACACACTCTGTAGAGACAAGGCGGAATACATTTTGCAGCTGGTGGGATTATCAATCACAGGACATATCATAACACACTCTGTAGAGACAAGAACAAACATTAGCTGACAAGTCATGTAATGGTTTACAGGGCAACGAGTTATGCGATGCTACCTCATGTGTGCAACCTCTCCCCACTCCTACATTAGCTGCCCAAAACAAACAAAGGTTACTCTCCGAATAGCCCTTGTATATGCATGTACAAAATCAGTTATACCAAGTACAAACAAATTTAACATGATATGTATATATAAAGGGGTCGAAAAAATTATACATATTTTAATAGAAGTTATCTATGAACTATATTATATTTAAGCATCCTGTTGCACTGTACACTTTTATATGTAATAATACAAATGCCGTCATGAAGGCAACAATTTATTTGGTTGTAGTTCTTTGTCTTTTCTTCCTCTACGCTACATGTTTCGGCCGTAACTGGCCATCATCAGGTGTATTTTTCACTATGTAGCTGTCACACTGCACACAATCCAAAATCTAAAACACCAGCCTGTCAGTTTTGTTTAAAATCATGCTAACATATGCTTGTCAATTTGATTTTTGAATTCCAGTTTAAAATTTAAAATTCAAAATTTAAAGTTTTAAATCACAGGGATACCTGCTCTGTGTCTACATGTGCTGACACAGAATAATACATGAACGGTGTTGAAAACAAGAAATATTAAGACAAATGCCGTAGTATGGAAGAGTATATTACTAAGAAATATCTACCAGCAATTTACTCTAACACAACATGACTACAGATGTTATCACTTTCTTTCCTTTCATTATCCAGTCCATGCTCACCTGCAGGCCAACTTGTGAAGCCAGACTGTGCTCACTCACTGTTGAAACAAACACTCCCCCACTCTCCAAACAAGAGATCTGGATGCCCAATGGCTCAACTGATTTATCTATGTGCACCCGGCGCAACTCGCCAGGCGATGGTCTGTAAGGCAAAAAAGGAGGATTAGAGTAAAACTGCTGCAGAAATAAGTCACCACCATCATCATATCCTCCTCCTCCTCTTAGATCCTGAATTCTCTTACCCTACGACTGCCAATCATTCCACTTTATAACTTCAAATTCCTTCCTACATTATTACTCCTTGTAATCACAAGTGATCTTGATTTGCCCCTTAAACATTTAACTCACATAGGTGTCCAGCGAATTGGTTTTGGTCATCTGTGTTTCTCACACTTTCTATATGGCCATATCACAACAAAATTCCATGCATTCATTCATTCATCCATCCATAATCTGTCAGAAGACAGGTCCACAGTCTCTTCCAGAACAGTTCCTCCACTTAATGCAATCTAGAACGTTCTCCTTCAAATGAGAATATCCTCTTCTGTCCCCAAGGTCATCCAGCATCTTCTTACGTCTTCTTCGTCTTCTGGTCACTTCTATCCACCCCTCTATCTTCACATACATGGTTCTCTGTTTTTGGAAAGAGACTATCCAGGAAAAGTGATAATGTGGTAGTTTTCCCATTTGCTTTCCACATCGCAGTACAACAGCCGTTCAAACCACTCTGGTCATGCCTGTGGCTATACGAACTTGAACCATCTCCAGCATCATTTGCTCTGTGCTTCAAGTCGCTGCTGATTACCCTACTGATATTCAAGCTTGCTTAAACTTTCTTCTGATATCCTATTTAAACAAAATTATCTTATCTATTATGAAAACAAAATATATAGAACTCTGGCTATACATTATATATTCAAGTTCATACTTAAATCATTCAGTCGGATGTTGGCAATATATATAGGTGTATCACCAGTCTGGAACTACAGGTACTATGTCTTCTCTTTGTTGCAGTCATGAGGTATCAATGGAATGGCCACCAAAATCCTCATGATCTTGCCGTGTGGTTTCAATTACACAATGAAATTATCTGTGCAACTAACTTTAACCCATACTTATATTTTATATTTATTTATATTTTACTTATATTTTTACACACAAGTTTTAATCTTCAAAGAATGGTTTTCAGTGCCTTCTTGATAATGAGAAATTTTTTGAGGGTTACTGGCAATCAACTGATTATCTGATTATTCATTTTTATAGAATTCTGCTCTCTTATTTCTGACCATGATTCACACATCACAGATATTTTTGAATGATTATAGTAAAAATAAGGGAGTAAGATTCTAATAAAGTGAATAATAAGGTGATTACTTCATTGTTAATAATCTAAACAACACTTCTCACAACCAAGAAGGCTCTAAAGAAAGGAAATATGAAAGTAAATGAGCACACTCATGTGCTGTATGGGACAAAGGCTTGATGGACAAATAAAAAATCTCACTGTATCATCCTGACCTTACACATTTCAAATTTTACCTGTGGGGCATCTGAAAGTTAAGGTATATGTTATGAAAGCACACAATGTCAGGCATCTTTAAGAGTAAATTCTTACAGCGTGCAGTAAGATTACACCATGAACAATTCTCCAGTACTGGCAAAAATGTTTGTGTATATCCATTGGCATGAATTAGGGAAGTAATGAGCATATTTTATATTACAGCTGTGTTAAAACTCTAACACTGCCAATGGTTTCCAAGTTATGTAACATTCTAATATATTAAATTACTGTACCTGATTTCTGGGAATGAACTTCAGTGAAGAGATATTGTACAAAAGAGTAGACTACAGAATACTGGAACTGGTATGTTACACTCACTTCTGTGAAAAGCAGTAGTCTGGTACAGAATTGCGTTTGTTTTCCCTGTGTCCAGGACTTAGCACTTCCACATGAAATGTTGGCATTGGGCTCCCTCGATCTGATGTCCTCTCAATGCTCCCTGTGGATATTTTACCAGTGCTACTCTTACTGGTCACACTTGGGTTGGAGGGGATTCTAACGGAAAAGAAAAACACCAACAATATTTCAATGATACAGAAACAAAACTCACACAAACACCAAATTTACATATATTTATGATCTTCCACTACTCAAAATTTAAATTCAACATGGCGAACAAGTAAAGGTCTGTTGCACCGAGATAAACAGGGCTACAAAACTGTGATGTTGCAAGATCTTCCATTTGAATTTGCCATGTATGGCAATGCTAAAAACAGCAGTGGTTTCCTACAAGTTGGCAACACTGTGCACAGCTCTATTATTCTGTATACTTTGCTTCATATATTTAAAAATCCTTACAAACTAAATATGTCTTTCATTTATGCAAATTCTGATAATCAGGTCCTCAATCTTCAAATTAAAAAAGAAGTACAATATCATTAAAACAAAAACAACAATCACAAGTACTTCATTTTTACAAAACATTATACTAAGACATGAGAACAAGGAGACAGCAGAAGTACCAAAGACTAAAGTATGCTTACTGCTTTAACTCTCATAATTTGAAAATCCTTACTACCACACAACTTACAGCCACCTGCCATCACATCTGAATAGCAAAATATCCTCACATATTCATCTGTTACTATTTTCCTGTTTGTTTTGTAAATGATTTAACATGCCAGTTCAACAGCAATTATTACATAGTACTGAAAGAGAAATGACAGAATGCCTATAAATGGGATACTGGGAAGAATTTGATAGATGTTATCATGGCCTGTTTATAAGTATTTTAGATTTGTTAACATTTCCCTCGGTTCATCCAGGCAAATCCCGGAACAGTACCATAAAAAAAAGAGCCATTACCAGCAACATATCCCTTACAATTCATGGTCACCTTTACCACTATCAACTGACACCACATAATATCTATGGTAGATATACTGTCATAATTTCCCATACACATTTTAATTCATTAAATGGAAATGAGTCTGAGGAAATAAATGGTGTGAATAAAAGTATATCAGAAGTTATGTGAATTAGGATGCCTGAAGATTAGAAAACATGTTCAATAGGAGCTCTGGTTTTCAAATCTGTTAACTGAAGTATTCTGGGCAGAAAATATGGCAAATAACATTATACCATACTGCAGCATCCTCTTGCAATGTGTATTCTAAATTAACACTTACACTTCACACCATTACTGTGAACTTCACCAGTGTATTAAAATTCACACTTCAAAAGCATTCATCTCTTCCTATTATTCAAACACTACATGTTTCAGCCAAAATGGCCATCATTAGGTGTACAAACTGTATTTCCCCACTGCTACATTTAATAAGACGTATTAAAGATAAGCAGCGACACACACAGAGAGAGCCTACACAGAACAATACCTGAACAGGGATAAAACAAGAAGTAGCCGCTGCAGCACTATAGACATAGGGTGTGTACCCCGAGAAAATTTTAATTTTTAAAAATTTGGAAAAAGAAAAAGAACAGAAAATTTATAGACACTTTAATTTGAATTGAAGTTTTAAAAAAGTGCCAATTTTAGAAATCAAATTGATGCGTGTAGGTTAACAAAGATTTTATACATACATACACACAATTGGAAAGACTGATGATTTTAAATTTTAAACTACAGGCAGTGTAGCAGCTACGTAAGAATACACACCTGATGATGGCCATTTAGGGCCGAAACATGTAGTGTGGAGGAAGGGAAGAAGAAAGAACTACAATTAAATTGTTGCACTTAAGACGAAGTTCGTCTCCTATATTTCCTCTATAACTTGCACACCTAATGATAGCCAGTTGGGCTGAAACATATACTATTCAAATAATAGGAAGAGACGAATGCTTTAACATATCAATGAAGTTCCTCAGGAATGATGAGAAGTGTGACTGCAAACTGAAAATAACACCTGAAAATTCTTCACATAAAGGCACTGGTTTTTTACTCTTTATGCAGATAAGCCCATCTCACAGTTCTAACTAACTGATTGCAGAACTAAGTCCAGTCCATTTCCTGGACTACTTTATTTTCATGCCTTATTATGGCTGTTTAACACTTTTCCTCCCCCACAGACTAAATACAAGTTATATGAGAAAATTCTGAATATACAGTATGACTATTTCTTCCATGGCTCACTGATATGTAAATCACTGGAGTCTAAAGTGGCAGCAAAATAAATTACATATCCAATAGAAGAGGCTTAAAGTCATCTATGGCAGTTAAATCTAACTATAAACATTTAATTATAGCCAAAAGTGTTACCATGTACTGAAACAGTGACAAATGGAACACTGCCAGCAGCTGGATCCCATGGTCACACATTCACAAAATAAAACTCTTCCTTCATTTTGATGGGAAAAATAGATTCAAGCTACCATCAATACTGTCATTAACTTCAGTCAAAATAGTATATAAATATGTACTCAAACAATGTTATAGTTTTGAACTGTAGAGAAATTGAGCTATACAATATGTTGTGATGTACTGTGTGTTTGCCTGATTCTTCAAGTTCACACTGGCTATTTTAAAAGTAAGAACATGCAGCTGATACATAACAATGGCCTTCACAGAGCTCGTGAGTCAATATTTATCATTTGACATTGGCCAGTCAGCCAATGAATTTCCTTGCATCTGGTTAACATGTGACAATTATGAAAGTAAATATTAAAGCATTGCAGCTGTTCTTAGAAGTACAGGATAATTTGATAGCTAATGTTCCAGCTAAGAACAATAAACTTTCCCATTTACACTAGTCAATTAATGAAATGATGGCCAATAAACATAGTTTGTATGTATTTTCCCTTTCCAGACAGAACCTCAGGCACTTATCACATTGAACGACTCATTGAGATGGGGATCACAGAGAGTGGGACAAAAGCAACAACAAATATGCTATCTCAAAATATTACTGTGTGGCATACTGTATAATACTGCCTCCTTCTTTCACAATAAATACTATAGTTATCACATGTGCTTATATTTCTAGAAAGAAATGACGTCCCAGCACATGGGTGAACCAAGTGGGGGAGGGGAGAGAAGTATTTCTTAAGCCCTCTGACAAATAATTTACAAAAAGTAGGAACTCAGAACAAAGTAAGAAAGTTTTTACCACTATGTTTTCCAAGAAGAAACTGAGCCGCTGGTACGACATCCTGCTGTGTTTGGCAGAAAGATTCTTCAACTTCACACTGTATCAATTCTGGGTTTACTGGGCATCCTGACTGTACTTTCCCAACCAAGATTTTAAATTGATTCCATAAAATTCAAACCTACTTATGGTCTTGGACACATTTATGCACATGCATGTATAAGCAAATGTTTCTATTTAACTACAACCTGGTAAGATAAAAGCAAATTTCAAACTTCCATACCTCATTAGCAGAGCTAGGTTACTTTATTATTTATAAATAACAAAACCTTTCTAGTGCCTCGGCATTTTACTAGAAAATATATCACACATAAAGTAATTTCATAATTTCATACTTGCCAGCCATGATTTTTACTATTTTTTTGGCCTCTTTATTATGCAGGCAAATTAAAATACAGTCATAATTCAGACTAATGACTTAATGTGTTGCAAGTCAAATTTGTTATAACATGGGACATACGGGGTTATATTTCTGGAGCTCAAGGCTCTGGCCCTTTTTCAATATTTTACCCCATATCACACTGTAAATAATTCCATGGTTTTCATTACAAAATCAAAAGGTTGCCCAGTGCCATGAAGACATAAGGTTAAGTGGAGATACACCATTTTTTATCTCAGCACTAGATGGAGTGAATGGTCAGTTTCACGTCCCAGCTGCTTTACCTCCAAGGAAATGGCACCCCGTACCCACCAGACAGGAGGCTGGGTGGGCCCCAGAGCTGGTCTGAATGCTGTGGAGAAGAGAAAAATCTTGCCCTTGATGGGAATTGAACCCTGGCTGTCAAGCTCATAGCCTGTCACTGTACAAATTGAGCTACCTCAACTCCAACAAAACAAAAAAGTATTCAAAATAAAACATTAATTACTTATATTAAAGTTAATTTATATTTTACTATGGATCATTAAGAATTGCAATTTAAGCTATCACAGCATTTACTAATTTTATAAACAAAAGAACTCACATTTAATAAAAATACAACATATCCAGCACCAGGTCAAATTCACAGAGGGAAACTCTGGTTATGGAAGATTTTGGAAGGAATGGATGAGGATGCAGTAAGAGTGGTGAGTGGGTCAGTCTTAGGCTTTCTAAAGAAGCAGTCTAACATGAACTGGATTGCTGGCCTTTTTGTTTCCTTGTGGATCACCTTATAACCAACGAGATCTGTTAGAACTCTATTGAATCTTAATGGAACCATAAGTCCAGAAAGTCATAGGTAAAGGTAACACTGTACTGCATTCAAATATAAAAAAGTTACATATATTTTATCTTACCAGGAATTCTTCTCTATTCATTCTATGATGGATGCATAATTCATGACATAAGCATCATTAATACAATGCAGCATGATTCATACTTGTGCAAACACCACTAAGCTACTATATTTCTCTACAAAGTGCAATCTCTTCTCTTAAATTTCATCAATCTACATTGAAATCTGGGTATTTACTCACCAGCTGAAACACTATAATAGACAGCACAAAATATGCAGATGTGCTGGCATCTAACGACAACAAGAACTTCACTATTCTAAGTATTTTCATCTACACTTTGTCTTTTCAGTCAACAATGGTCCTCAAATGTAGAATTCTATTAAGAACCTTATCTACAATGAAAAACTTATACTCAAAAGCAGTAAAACCTCTATATTTGAACAAGTTTATCAAAACTTCTAGGAAACAGAGGTACAGGTGCGAAACAACATAACGTACTGTGGAAGCATCTCTATCTCACAGATAAATTTCCAACAATTTGGTGTTCAAGTCTGCTGTCTTCCAATGAAGCACCAAATGCAGATTTTGCTGTAATATAGTCTATAACAGCGATTCTCAAATGCTGCAACCATGGCCATATGCAGTCATCAGTTATCAGCAAGACTAGCAAGTATGTTTCTGTTGAAAATATTTTTCTGCTCCTGACATGAATTTTCTTCACATCTTCTGTAAATTCAATATTTTTAGGTGGATGCTGCGGGTCTATGCTACACGGCTGCAGCCCACCATTTTCATTTCTTGAAAAATAAGTACCACAATGAACTGAAGGTCAAAAATCTTTTTCAGTCAGTTGTGGAAGAACATCCTGTGAGCATGTATGTATTTAGTAAGCTGCAGTAACCACAATTTCCTCAAACTTTGCTGTAAACTGTAAGTTAATAACAATCTTCCTTATAGGATTTGTTTTATATACAAGAAGTTACATGTTTAAGTTTCATAACTCTTTCTAACTTTCAAATGAGACCATAAGAAATATTTGCTTGAGAACCACTGGTCTAGAGCCACTCCACAATAACTCCCATAAATAATAATTACCACATGGAGGTTTTACTGCATGTCTTTTGAACAAAATGTGGAATGTCCTTCAGTCCAATTTTTTGTGCAGTGTATGGTGTGTGTGTGTGTTCTGTGTATAGTTAATGTGCCGGTCAACATAAATGTGAAAACAAGCATGGAAACATGATTGTTTCTTTACATTAATTAAAAGGTATATGATTCACCTTCACAATATGTTAAAATCATCCACTTGTTGAGTACTTGTAATTTCACTATAGGATCCTGCAGACTGGCAACTTAGTGGCCTGCCGGCAGATAGAAAATTTATCCACAAATAATATCATTACTGTTAAGTACTGTACTAATTAATCTTGGTGAAATTTTATTCTATAAACCGAAACATATAAGCAAATACAAAAAGTTGTAATACTGGATATACTGCAGACTTCTAGTAAAAGAAATTTTTAAAAATGGGCCAAATAACTCTATACTTGGAGAATGACAGAAAAAAGACACTCAGCTGCTCCCATCTCTAAATATATTTCCTAAATATATGTTCATATACATATAAAACTATACACTAAGGTAATGAATGCACGCCTTGGCACGCTAATGAAGACCTCCTATTAGAAGACCAATCTGGTCTTAGAAAGGGATGTTTCTGTAGACATTTTCAGCTTAAATCAAAGTACTGAATACTGTATTATATACATATATATATTATATATATATATATATATTGTAATAACAAGTAACTTTCAAAACCTCACCTGATACGCTGATTTTCTTTTTTGCGGGGAAATGTTCCCCCTTCATAGCTGTGATAACCAACAGAGAGGATCTCCTCATTACCACGATAACCAGGATGAGAATGAGCTGGTAACATGGGCCGTGGTTTGTGATGATAGTGAAGATCAACTGAGGGGGAGTGTGAGTGATGAAAGTTCTATAAGAAAATTACACTACAATTAATACTCAGGCCAAACAGCACACTGACCAAAATAATAAAAATCAAAAAAGTAAATGGAAAACCCCAGTAAAACCTGGTTATAACAGGATTAACAAGAAAGTTTCTATGGTACACATACACATCCTCCAATAGCAGGATGGAAACAACATTTTTTCTTAACACATTGCGGACCGGAGGGGCCATATGGCCCTCTATGTTTCCAAGCGTTGCGGACCGGGCGGGCCATATGGCCCTCTACGGTCACGTTATGTTGCAAAACGCTATATATCGCTGTGTGGCTTCGTTGAATCGTAACTACTGCGTAGATGACCTCGGGAATGATTGCTGCCTTATCTAGTAACTCGACCAGAGTCATTTCCTGTCACAACCTAAACAAAATTGACTTTGTTCTAATCCAAGCTTGCACGTATCAACCACGCAGCTACCAGTTCAACATGGCTCAGAGACGAAAGCATTTGCGATCTTTCGGAGGACAGGAAATATTAGATATGTTCTCCGATGAGCTATCAGATTTGCCAACTGCTTCATCTTCTGATAGCGAGGCCATTATCAGTGACAGTGACCGTGACGGGGGCCACAGGGCTGCCCAAAGTGTTTCAAGTGAAAGTGAGAGCTCCCTTGAAAGTGCGAGTGTCGGGACAGCAATACCTACTTTCAAGGAAAGTACGTATTTGTGGTACAATTAGGGTGAACAGAGGCCTCCCTCCAGATCTGAAAGAGGAATGTAAACGCCTGAAACGTGGCGACACCGCATTCAGGAGGAAGGAGGACATTCTTCTTCAGTCCTGGAGGGATACTCGCGTTGTGAATATGGTTTCCACTATTCACAATTCGAGCATGGTCGATGTTCAAAGACGACACGGGCAAGTAAAGAAGCCTCTTTGTATTTCCGAGTATAATATGTTCATGAAAGGAGTTGATAGGGCCGACCAGTTCTTGGCCTATTATTCCCTACCTAGGAAAACAGTAAAATGGACGAAGAAAGTTGCACTGTGGCTTACAAACTGTGCAATTTTCAATTCATTTACAGTTTTCAAAAAGGTGAACAGAAATTCTACTCTGAAATACAAAGCATTTCTGTTGAAACCGGCAAAAGCTTGGGCTACTGACGTCACGGTGGCGGCAGTACCTGCGTCAGACACAGACGTAGTGCAGCGGGGGCATCTGTTCGCACCCACCAGAGGCCTCAAGTAGACCCCCCTGGCCGACTCTCGGGTGATATGCGGAAACATATTCTCGTGAAAATTGTGAAGAGTGAATATTGCAAGAAGAAACACCCTTCTAGGCAGTGCCGTGTGTGTGCAGAGCAAAAGAAGAAGAGTAGAACTGCGTAAATGTGCAACTTCTGCATAATGCCTCTTCACAAAGGGGAATGATTCCAGAGATATCACATGCGCAAGCACTTCTAGCAGCTCTGGTAAGTGTTCTCAAAAAATTTCAGTTCATAAAATTAATTAGGAGATTTTATATTAATTTTTAAAATGAACAGTGCACAAGTTAGGGTAGTAGGTTTAAAAACGTCGGCCCCCAGGGTCATTTAAATGTTTAAACCACCGGTCCGCAATGTGTTAATATTCTTTACCTTGGAACCATTGATCATATATATAAATATTTCAATGTCAGAGTTCTTATAAATGATAACAACAATAAGAATTTGTAATATACTGTATATACAAGTGACTTGACCAGAATTCAAATATATGACCAACTGAGCACAAGTCCACACATTAACCTGTGACTTATACTGCACTGAACAGTTTGTCATATACTCATATTATCTATGTATGATAATAAAATGTCTATGTATCTACAGCCCATCAACAATGTAACAATTGTTTATTCACCATTTAACACTTAACACAACATGTTTTGGCCACAGATGGTCATCTTCAGGTGTCTTAATGCTTGCAAACTGTTACAATGCTCTGTTGTGCGCTAAAACCGTGTGTTGCAGTCCACATAAAAATAACATAAATAATTAATTATGTTATTTTTATGTGGACTGCAACACGTGGTTTTAGTGCACAACAGAGCACTGTAACAGTTTGCAAGCATTTAGACACCTGAAGATGGCCATCTGTGGCTGAAACATGTTGTGTTAAGTGTTAAATGGTGAATAAACAATCACTGCATTGTTGATGGACTGTAGATACATAGACGTTTAATTAAAGATTGCAACAGGATGATGAAATACAGAATAGTGTATGATAATAATGAAACAAGATTTGTAGTAGGTACCCTGCAAGTCTGCACAACAGGATAGGTGGCCTTATGAGCTCTTATTCAAATTTCATTCAATCTAGCAAATTTCTGGTAAAATGGATATGATAACCTGATGTTCTACATTTACTGGTAACACATGAGAGCAACTACTGATCCTAATCCTACCTTTCGATAAGGTTCTTGTATTATTTAAATGAACTACTCACTCCATGGAGTCTGGTCCTTCTTGAGAAGTCAAGAGCCACTCCGCTTTTCAAGAAAGTCCCAGTATTTTATGGAATGTGAAGGTTAATTAAGATGTTTAGAAGAGCCGTAACTAACTTCATGGAGCTGAGCCCTTCTTTAGGAGCTGCCAATTGTGCAGCTACTCAAGAACTTTCCAACATTTATGGAACCCAAGAGTTCATTACCATGCACACAAAAGCCCTCCACTGGTCCCTATCCTGAGCCAGATCAATCCAGTCCATATCATCCCACCGCCATCTCTCTAAGATCAATTTCAATTTTAACCCCCCACCTACCTCTAAGTCTTATTAGTAGTACAAGTATCTTCCCTCTGGCCTTCCCAACAAAATCCTATATGCATTCCTCAGCTCTCCCATGTATGCCTGCCCAGTTCATCCTCCTTGATTTGATCATTCTAGTTCTGGTGAAGAGTACAAGTAGTGAAATTCCTCATTATGCAATTTTCTCCAACCTCCTAGAAATTCATTCTTTTTGGGTCAAATATTCTAATCAGCACCTGTTCTCATACACCCTCAGTTCTATAACAGCAGATGAGAAGGCAAAAAGTTCTATACATGTAGAATATTAAAACAAATAAATTATGTAGTTGGTAGTTGTTGTCCCCTTTGTAATGGAGCAATGGATTCAACAGATAAACATACAATTCTCTATATTACAAACAAGGGAAAACTGTTATTGCAATGGAAGTTACAGTGTGGTACAGTATCCAGGCAATATGCTACAGGCTGGAAGGTTGCAGGTTCAATTCCTGATGTCACTAAATTTTTCAGTTGATTGAACCCTTCCAGCCCTACTATGGCCCTGGGGCCAACTCAACCTCTAACAGAAATGAGTACCAGCAATCTTCCAGAGGGTAAATGTGCAGCCAGCGGCCTCCGTAGTCTAGAGGTAACGTTCCCACCTCATGACTCGTAGTATGTGGGTTCAAATACCCGGCGGAGGTTGTTGAATTTTTAAGGGCAGAAAAATTCAGGGAACAAGTCCTCTGGGAGGGACTTTTAAGCCATGGGGCCCATGTCGTAGCTTTACGGCACGTAAAAGAACCTCATATCTCCAAAGGAGGTCACTGAGCCAAATTAATGGACATTTCCCGCCCAACAGCAGTCTCTAATACCTCTGGTAGATGGGGGAAGCATTATAGATACCTCTCAGCTAGTAGAGCCGGTCTTGCTGGCTGGGCAGGACTGATGTTAAGCACCAGTATCGGTAGGATATAGAGACTGGTAGAAATCATAGAGGGAAGCACAATGGACCAATACAGGTCTCATTACATGGGGAAACCCACCCTCTCCAATAACTAACTAACTAAATGTGCAGCCAGTGCAAAAGGCTGACAACCTCACCACCATCTGTGAGCAGATTGTCTAGAAAATGTACAAGCCTTGACGTCTCACAACCCTATAGGCCTCCATGGCCTGTTACAGGGATAGATTTATCTTTTTTCACAGCAAAAAGAAAATTTGCAAGATACATCAAACTTGGGAGAGTCCTGCTTAAAAATTCCATTTACAAGAATTTAATATTAAGGTATGTTCAAAATTTGATGCTTCTCTGAAACATAACCCAATTCTCAACTGCTACATTTTTTTAAAACAAATGAACTGACAAAACACTTTGAAGTCCAGTGCTCACATTTCCCATATCTTTGCGTTCCAAGTACCATTCAACAACGGAATGCAAGGGGCTGAAATTTCAGTTCATACTTTAGTTAGTAATACTAGAGGACTTCTAACATTTTCCAATGGAACAATGGCAAGTGTACCAGACATTAAGGTTATTCATTTACGGATGGTTACTGTACCCTTCTGTACCCTGTGATTAGCTTTAAATGAAATATCATTCAACATATGTGTTTTGTATCCCACATTATATCCAGGTTTTACTACTTTGAATTTCAAGCTCTGGGGTATTACACAGAAACGCACCTGTGGAGTCGGGCTGTATGGTGGTTCAAAGCAGTAGGATCTTGAGTCCGGTAAGCCAATGGACTCTCCACTCTGGGAGGATGGAAGGTGTGTTGGGGAAGGGTACCGTGCTGGCAAAGCAGTGGTCATTGAATCCGAATGTGGATGTGGGTGAGGGTGTGCTAAGTGAAATGGAGCGAAGGGATAGTGGGGCAGTGACCTCACCAAGGATGGATGTACGGTGGCAGGAACTCCGTACAGCTGCGAGTGGATACGGCTGTGTGAAGGCAGTGATGGCATCAGTGATTCCATTGGACTGATGTTGCTCTCACTGTCACTAGGGGGATATTTGCTGCTTTTCTTCTTTGCATAGTACTCCAGCACCTCCTTTCCAATGTTCCCAGACTTGACAGAAAAGTCAATACTAGCATCAGAAGGTGCAAGGACACTCAACCTGTCCCGTTCCCTGTCCCTATTAAACTCAGTGTTAGATTTGTTCTCACACATTAGGTCCTTGAATGGAGTTGGAGTGAAAGATTTCTGAATACAAAGCAACCCTCCTGATTTGTTGAAATGCATAACGGAATTTGAATCCTGAGCTTTGTATGCTGCAGAGCATGACACTGCCCGATCATGAGCTATATTAATAGGCCGGGAAGGTTGTTCTGAACTGCCACCAGAACAGTAATGAACTGTGTCAGGAGGGTACTTTGGAGGGTTATTTATCAATTCAGAAAGAGGTAACCTCTCCTTGTGTTTTCTAGGATGCAAGATGGTGCCTGTACCATGCTCTATCACAGGGCCATTACGAGCTTTTGGCCAAGTACCACCATTTTTTTCCAGTTCTTTCCCCCGCCTCCTACTACGTTTGAGACCACTTCCACTGGTTTTGCGATGATAGCTTTCAATCACAGAGTCCAGTTCAGCAATTGCATCATCTCTTTCCTGTTCAAATGTGTTTGGTGAAGAGTTCCGATGATGTTTCTTCTCATCTGCGCTCTCACGGTTCCTTTCTTTAGAATGCCGTCGCCCTCGAACAATGTCAATTTTCTCTCGTATCATATCCCATGCGCCAGAGTTGCTTTGCTTCTCCATTGTTGACTTGCTTACTTTGTATACAGCACGTTCATTTACCCCAAAAGCACTGCTCAAGTATCTTTTGTCAACAAATTCCTCAGCTGCACCATGACTGTTCACACCTAGCAATCTCTCATCATCAGTCTGTGAGCAACTGTTCACCATTCTCTGGCTCGTTTTCTTTACCGGTTTTGACGTGGAATTTGTGCTACTGAAACATCCTCTCTCTTCTTCAGATGTAACAATCTGACAACTGGAATTTGAATTGATTGGAGACACAGATCCTTTAAGAGTTGTTATGGTTAAGATGTCACATGATTCATCCATTATTGCCATTGCTTCTCTGGCACTTTTCAGTCCATCCATGGGTTTGTTATTAATCTAGAAGAACAAAATAGTACAACATTTATTAAGTGTTGGTTTTACATTTCAGAGAGACTGACTATTAAAAGTTGAACAAGATGAACAGAACTTTCCTACTTACACTAAGAACTCTATCCCCCACTGCCATGTTCCCTTCCTTTGCAGCTAATGAGCCTGGATTGATTTTGCAAATGTAGATTCCAGTTTCAAGAGTCAGACCATGTTCACTAACATTCAGGTGTAACTGAAAAATATATGCATCATCTAAGCACAGCACCTCCAAGTATACAAAGAATTCCACATAATTTACCAGCTACAGTGAAACCCCAATATAGGCTTGTCATTTCTAGTGTACCCTCATATTTGCTGAAAATGCCATTCAAATACAATGTTATTTTCCTTTCTACGTTTTGCTAATATTTTCATTTGAAGAGGCTTGCATTTATTTTAATTATTTAGTCTTAGTTTCTGCATTATCACAAGCAAAACTAAGTTGCATATGTATGTCAAACTGCTACAGTTTCATTAAATCACATCAGGTCACTGGCCATTTGTGATAAAAGATGTGGTTACCCTGTACTTAATTTTGTGACAGCACATGATTCATAAACAGTCTATGTTTATATATAAATAGAATCACTGTAAATGTAAAAGAAAAAAAAAACATTTCAATAATGTACATAAATTAAAGTATACATTCAGAAAGTTCCATGAGGAAAGTGAACGTGTACTGCTGTTACCAAATGGTCATTAACCAATCATCATTCATCATTTTATAGCTGTTACTGACATAAAACTGAAACGAACTTCCTTTATTTAGCACCCCCTACAAAAATGAACGCAATACCACTTCAGTTAATTTATATAAAACACTAGGACTTCTCCTATCCATAAGGGGTTTCTCCATTTGGAAATAAAATTCTTTTCCTTAAAAATATGTTTAAGAGTCGTACTGCATATACCTATAAACTTAACACATCTTACACTAATATATTAACAGTTACAACATAAAGATATGACTGGTTTAGTATACCTGTGTGGTATAGAGGCAGCGCCCACCCATCCGACGCCTCCGAACAACCATGTTGGCTACGCCACCACCTGAACGTACTGTTTCCAAAACCATTCTCTTGCTAACATTGCTACAATCCAAATTGTTCACCCGGCTGATACAGTCATTGGGTCTGTAATTAAATATACCAAATGCTACTCTATGTCTTGCTTACACAGCAGTACACAGTACTGCCACCTTTTTCACCTTTTCCTTCTATAGCAAAGTATGATTATTAAACAAGCTCAAAAAGTGAACAGCATATCACAATTATGTCACAAATGGCATAAAACAAAGACATCACACTATCAATATATTTTTATATATAACATTCAACATGTATTCCTTTCGTTCTTTGTACACTACACACTCAAAACATTTATGCGAAAACTCTTAAAGTACTCTTCAGGTGGCCAAATTGTGTCAAACTAAAAATTAAATTTCACAATAGCTATGACAATGAAAACACCAAACAGAAATCGGTACCAATTATTTTACATACAGTAAAGGCACTGAGGTGGGGAGTTGAGAAGATTAATGGAAGCATTACATTTCTAGAATCAGCTTCCAAAGCAAAACAAAGAACATTCAGAAACTGTATCCATAAATACCTTACCAAACAAATCTGAATTAACACTGCTATCAAATATCATAACGCAAATTAAACATTTTTTTTTAATCACAATAAATTCTGAGTCCATTTAAGTACAGGGCTTGAAAACCTCAAACTAATGAAATACTACGGTACTACGAATGAAGTTCTTGATGATACCAGGGAGCACAGTTACTAACGTAAAAAAAGGGAAAGCTATTACTGTAACAGGCTGTGGAGGCCCATACGGTTGAGACGCCGAGCCTCCCACATCTTCTAGACAATCGGCTCACAAATGGTGGTGAGGTTGTCAGCCTTACGCGCCAGATACCCTTTACCCTCAGGAAGACTCCTGGTACTCATTTCTGTTAGAGACTGAGTTGACCCCAGGGCCACAGTGCAGATGGAAGGATTAGGTCAACTAAAAAATCCAATGACCTCAACGGGAATCGAACCCACTACCTTCCAACTTGTAGCATATTGCCTCCACCACCTATGCTACTGCATGTCCCCATAGTTACTAATGTGCACTGAAACTGTATGAACCTATATTTAATTTTAACGAGGACAGACTCCAAACAAATTTTTTCCCTAGAAGCAGAAACTCCTGGATAAGGCCAACAAAAGCCAAAGTATTGCTGGACTGTCTCAACTTACTTCAGTTTGCCATCTGCTACACTGCCTTTGGTGACTGAGGATACATAAATACCACTATCATTAGGATAGTGGGGGTCATCCCTTCCACCAACCAAATCAAAACCAAGATCATCATCAGAAGCAAGCCCACTCTAGAAACAGAGAAGTCCATATATCATGACACAATCAATCTCAAGAGAGAGAGGTCATCATGACACAATCAATCTTATACATTCAGGGGAGTGCAGGAAAGATGCTGCATAAATAACTGAACTCTGTGGATAATAAGAAGTCACATTATAGTATTGTTGTGAAAATTAATTTAATTTACCAGCAAATTGGACTTAAATTTCAGGAAGAAACTAGTGAAATGCTACATTTGGAGCATAGCTCTGTATGGGGCTGAAACATGGACACTTAGGGCAGTAGATCAGAAACATCTGGAAAGTTTTGAAATGTGGTGTTGGAGAAGGATGGAGAAGATCAGTTGGACCGATTATGTGAGAAATGAAGAAGTGTTAATTAGAGTCAATGAGCAGAGGAATATCCTACATGAAATAAGAAAACGGAAGGCTAATTGGATTGGTCATGTTTTACGCAGAAACTGCCTTCTAAAAGAAGTTATCGAAGGAAAGATAGATGGGCGGATAGAAGTGACAAGAAGACGAGGAAGAAGACGTAAGAAGATGCTGGATGACCTTGGGGACAGAAGAGGATACTGTCATTTGAAGGAGAAAGCTCTAGATCGCATTAAGTGGAGGAATTGTTTTGGAAGAGACTGTGGACCTGTCTTCTGACAGATTACTGATGATGATGATGATGATGATAAAATTCCATGTTTTTCCTCACCAAATCAATATCCAGTATTTCTGTCTCCCACTCCTGGAGATCAGCATCGATAGCAGAGTCATGACTATGATTGTGACCCACAGTACGAAACTGTTGCATTCTTGTTTCCTTTTCCTGTTCAGCTTCCATCTTTTCCCTAAAGAGAAATCTCAAATTATATAATTTAACAGTAAACACATTACACTGAAGTTACAAATAAACATTACTTAAATAAATATACTTGAGGTCTTTGAGTTCTTTTGAAGCTTCATTCCGCTGTTTCTTGATATCATCAGAGTCCCTAAGTGCCTCTGCTAGGTCAGACACTGCTCGGTCACGCTCCTTCCTCAACCTGTCACAAAGAGTACGAATGCTCTCTCTTTCTAATACAATCTTATCTCTCTCGCTGAATGCCCAATCTCTCCGTCGCTTTGAAACTTCAGCTTCTTGAGTTGCCTCTGTAATAAGAACAACAAAAGTTTCAGTTAAACTTCTTCCTAATTCTCTCGTGTTCCAGACAACCGGGTATTGGGGCAGACTCAGTCATATAAAATGTACAGTTCATAATGTCCCTTAAATTGTAGGGAAAAATATTGTTTTCACCATATAGTTAACACAATAAATCTTACAAATAAAAACACTGGGATGTGATAAAAACTTTGTTGTTTCTCAATTGTGATTCCATTATCAGTACAGCACTGAATACTAAATGACAGCATGACTATGACTGCTGAATGCAGAAGGACATGGAGAAAACTTACTTCAACACAGGCATACTACCTCAGCATTTATTCAGATGAACTAGGGGAAAGCATGGAGACGGAAATCAGGACAGCCAGTTCAATTTTCAAGATTTGAAATGTAAATTCTGAGAATATGATGCAGGAAGGCTAACAACTGCATCATGATGCCTGGTATGCTGATGCTACTGAAATTCAACCTTTAGTGTCATAATTATATGCTTGATGATGGCTAAGGTCATTAATTTATGAACACAAGTTAGCACAAAAGAAACCAAGTTGCAATACCAGTTTCAGAAAATAGCAGTAGTACTGTTTATGAGGTTGTAACAATAACTGTCAAAAGTTAATCAAAATATACAAGGAATGTTACGTTAGCCAGTGGCTATCAATATATTCTACCAACCCAATCTCCTACAATAAATTACATGTAACAAAAATAAAAAATACATACTTTTGTTATTACATTTTTATGAGCCTGATCATTACCATACCATAATTAAATAAAATTTATGTTCAATTTTCTTAGAGTGAAGGAACTTTCAGCGTAATGAGAACATACTAGCAGTGCCAAATAACAAAGTCTATATTAATATTTTGTAATAATGCTTATTAAGGATAAACTCAGGCCGCGCCATAGCTCAAGTGGTTAGTCGCTGGCTTCCCTCCACGACAGCCCGGGTTTGATCAAGTGGGAATTGTGGTGGACAAAGTGGCGCTGGGACAGGTTTTCTCCGAGTACTTCAGTTTTCCTGCCAATCTTCATTCAACCAATTACTCCACAATCACCCTCACCTATCATCTGGGGCTGGTACAATAGGCCAGAAGTGGCCACAGTACAAGAGACTTAGTCCCACCCCACTAGCAATAAAAAAAAGGATAAACTATGTAAAATTCCATCAAAAACTGAAAAAGATTTCAGAATCTGAAGGCAACAATATACATGCAACGGAACCTTTCAAGTGAACTATGTCTCTTTCCATTTTTTGGGAAAACGTCAGAAACTAGCAACATTTCCAAAGTAGCTCTGACACTAGCATTTAAACAGGAGTGATCATCTTATGACTTCACTCTTAATACCAAACTCTGATTTTCCTTTTTGTTAATATTTACCTTGAAGCTCTACTTGCAATTTATCCAGCTGCTTTCGTAACCTGTCAATCTCTTGGTTTGCCTGATCCAGATTATCCATTCTTTCTTTTTGATATTTTCCATACATATCTCTGGTGCTTTTTAAAACTTCTGTTTGATCTTCTCTTGAGTTATCACTAGAGAGTAAGATAATACATATTTAAGAGAAATATTCAAACTTTCTGTGAGAAATACATAGACCTATATTTTAAACTATTACTGATGCTCAATATATCACAGAAACTGAAAAAAAGTCCCTATTAGGAACATTTTTAAAAGACCAACTTACTAAAATATCTTACATGGAAATAAATGTGAATTAGATAATGAATAAATCTTTATATATTTTAAGCACTTTTAACTCCCAAAAGAATATTGTACGCACAGAAACATATTCACTACTATACTATATTACTACATTCATTGGCAAATAAAATGATTTATGTAACACAGATGATTATGCAAAAATGAAATCTCCCCTTTTGTATAAAACACAAATTTCTCCGTGGCCTTTAGCCCACAAGCGAACTATGCCAACCAAGTGACTGCTGCTTGTCAGCGAAGTTAGTACCAACTTCTGCAGATAAAGGGTGTCGCATGATCAGTGCAATGGATTCCCTTGCCTGTTAATCTCAGTTTTCTAGGCCAGATAAAACACAAATGTAGATGCAAACTCAAGAATACCATATTAGCATGAAGTTCTTAAAATACTGTCTGCAAGCTTATTTCTCCAACAATTACTACACTAGATGTAGGCTTGTATTGTGGTCTTCTGGTTTATGCCTATGTGCAGTCTGGTGGGTCAATACTAATGTTTCAGAGGAATATACTATCTCATACTGACCAGGAAGCACAGTATCACATTTCTCTGACCTAGAACCTGGTTGGTTACAGAGTAAGGAAGTTAAGATTTACAAGTTCATTATATTACATACCGTTCCCTGCTGTAAGAATTATAATCCAATCTAGACTTCAAGCCTTCTCGAGTGGATTCTTCTTTTGCTGTGTATTCACCAAACTTCTCCCTCAAATCATTACATTCCTTTAGTGCTTTATCACGATCATGAAGTGCAGATGCAATTTCTCGTTTCAAAGTTTCGATCTGATATGAAAGAGCTTTTTTCTGTAACAAAGATAGTAACATGAATGTAAAACTGCAAAAATTAATACACAAGAAAATAACATTATGAATTTTTGTATACAACTGATTGTAAAGTATTAAAATGGCAGAAGCAAAATGCACTGAAAAATAGTATCGTACAGTCACTTCTAAACTGCAATTATTAAATTACTATTTCAGTCTAGAGCATATTAGCTCTAACCACCTCTCGGCTCAGTGAATTACTCATTTGGGAATGCTTCACCAATTGCAGTTAATCAACGAAGTTTATATTATACAAGATGCATACCATGACACCAACATTTAAGTTTCCTTTGGGAGCAGTGAATTCAACTACTAAGGTTAAGTTGTCCCTGTATTTAATTAAGCACCACACCATGAAGGGATACAAGGAAGTAGAGGTACTGCTTCATCACTTTTCCCTTTTCACTAGATGGCAAGATCTTATAAATGAAGGAAATTTAATGTTGGGATCACTGGAACTGTATAATTAATGAATGCAAAACTGATGGAATAATAATCAGCATTCCCAGTGCTCGGAGAAAATCCATCCCTGTGCCACTTTGTCCACCGCAAATCCCATATGACCTGACCTGGGATCAAATCTGAGCCACCATGGTGTAAAATGGAGTTCTTATTGTTAACGGCTCAATACCATAAGACCATAATGGTCTAGCTGGAAGAATGTCATAAATTTGCATTTCTGTAGGCTTGGACCTCATGACAGCTCAAAGATCTGATTTTATAATTCCTAGCAGTTTGACAATATTTACAGTTTTTACAATCAGATCCTTTTCCCCTCCATAGGATATATATCTCAGATAATTGAAAGTATTAATTTGTTCCAATATCCTACCATCAAAGCAGATTTTGTTTGTAATTGGTTCTGTTCTTCTTAAAGCCATAATTTCTTTCTTCAGTATTCATACCCATGTAAAAATCTGCAGCTATAATATTAAAACAGTATACTGAGTATTGTAGATCTTCAGACTTGGACAGATGGATCTGTTCAGCCACAAATAGCAGAAAAGCTTTGCAATTTGCTATTTGCTAAAGTTTGCTTTTGATAAAGTTAACAGAAACAAATTAACTGGAATTTTTACAAAAGGTAATATAATCAGTTAACTGATTATAGCAATGTATGACACTTATAAATATGACTCAATAGCAATAACAATACAGTCAAGAACCTTTCAATGGAAAGAAAGCAATAATGTTGTGAGAGGAAACTGTACCTCTCACCATTATAATTCATCTCATACATGAGCAAAATAATACAGTAGTTCTGTACTTTTTATTATGCTGTGGTTGTTGTACACACAGTCACCTCCTGCATAACCTCTGGCTATTGCAGGGCGGGGCACCTTAACCTCTCAGCAAAAAATTTATTAGCACTATGAATTTGATTTCTCTACTTTTTGATGAGAAACACTAACACAGCAGATCTTCCTTCTCAGAATAAATTTATACTTCTCCCATTTTATTTTCTTATTCTGTTTATCTCTAACAGAAATAGAAAACAGAATTTATATCCAGCATTTAATAAGTCAATACCTTTATAATTTTCCTAATTCTGTATACTATAAAAGATGTATAATTTAGCATTATTCAAACTACTTCTCATAATTTTAAACACCAAAAATTCTTGTGCCTCTTACACAGAGAATCACATTTTAATGAAACATGGAAAATTACAGCAGACAAATTAGATCAAATACTGACCATATGCTAGACACGTTACAGATATAATATTAAGCTATGCTTTTTCCAAAATCAAAGCCACAACATTACTCTCATACAAGCTTTGGACTACTGTATATGAGATACTATAACCCCCCTCCCCCGAATCACCACTCGATTTGTAACTCCAGCTGCGTTAAGAGACACAGCCTATTAGATTCCTGAACTGCATAACTGCAAACACCTATCACAGGAAATGTTCCTTAACAAATTTATGAAAAGTCATTTATGTACCACATTTTGCTACCTCAGAAAAAGAAAATTTTGTTACTTACATTCAAAAAATAATTTGGAATTCATTACAGATAATTTTGTTTTGAGGCAAATGATGGCATGAGGCTAAGTTCTTTTGACATCTCTTATAAACAAAAACAGAAATAAAGGAAAAGCTGTCACTGTGCTTAATTAAGTCAGATACAATGAAAACATATAAGGAAATGTAGATATAGCTCCATGCATTCTTAAGCTGAGCACAAGTAGGAGGTGACTGGTGAGCTTCATATCCTAAATGCTATCACCCATCCTCCAAGACAAGAGGCCCCCATACCCAATGGATGGGAGGCCAGATGGGCCAACAGAGCCAGTTAGGACATTGTTGAGATGAGAAAAGTCTCTTGTCCATGCTGGGAATTGAACCCCTATTCCTCAATCAATGTGACTGTAGCCCAGTCACTATATTAAATGAGTTATCCTGGATCACATATATCAAAACTGAATGTAAATTTACCTCTTCAACAAAATCTTTGTTCTCAACTTCTAATGTTTTATTTTTCTTAAAAGCCTGTGTAAGATCATCAGACAACTTTTCCATTTCCTTATGCACTGTATCTCTCTCACTCATGATGAGTGAGTATTCCTGCATTGCAGCATTTCTCTCTTCTGTCAACCTCTTCAGGTCCTTGCTTGCCTTCATTCTTACAGCCATAGCCTGATTTATTTCTTTCACTGCTTCTTCATGCTGTTGCTGCACTTTAGCAAGAGCTTCTCTGTATTCATTCCTTTCACGAAGAGCAATATCCCACTGACGTATTGCAGAAGTGCATTGCTGCTTCAAGCCGTTACGTTCCCGAATAGCTGAATTGCGCTCTTGTGCTACCTCATCACACTGTTTCTTCAAGCGGGACACTTCTTCCTGCAAAGAATGTTACAGAATAAATTAGCAAGGATAACATTCTCTCGTACTTTGTGGTTGTACAGAAAAAGAAACTGGGATGTATTAAGGCCACTTAGACCTCATTTTTAATTACTAAATCAAGAATTCATACACTCATACAATGTAAATTAAGGAGAATAGGATAGACATGGCATAAAACATAAACTGGAGAGATAAAAATACATACAAAATATTGGTTGGAAAAACTCAAAAGCAGAGAACAACTGTAAGGCATATGATATCATGAAATTAGACTGTGATGCCATAACCTGAATTCAACTGGTTCAGGATAGGCAGTCTTTTCTGACCATGGTAATGAACCTTCAGATTCTGTGAAAGCAACAAATTTACTGACCACTTCATTAATTATAAATTTCTTATGAAAGAATATGCACAAAATTGTTAGCTGAAGTGAAAATAACAAAGGAAACATACTTGTGCTAGTTCCAGTTTGTTCACTGCTGATGTGTGAGAAGAGATCAAATCATCATAGCGTTTCCTTAATGAATCATATTCGTCTTTTACTGCTTCATATTTCCGGAGTGCATTCATGTAATGTTGATTCAAAGCATCACTTGTCCCACTCTCACTAACAATGGCATCCTAATAACAAAACAATCAGGATACATCATAAAGAGGTCTAACCATTTGTCATATCACTGAATTAATTCCTTTATCTTATATTTCTATTACAAGACAAGCAAAAATGATGAAAAGATGATAATGCACTGTTATTCAAATGGTCATACACTGAAGGAAACAACATTAAGTCCAGTTAGATTAACTGGCCCATAGGAGTTATTTACAGATTCCTAGAATAATAGTATTTTCTGTAACTCCGAACTAGCCCTGGGCTGTGCATGGGGCTATGTTCAGATGACGGGATGTCATCCCATGACAAAATTTAGTTAGACAACAAATATCTGGTGATGGAAGTTGAATCAACAGCATAACTGAAATGAAAATCTACTTATAATTGGCAGTTCTGATTGGGTGACTTTTCAGAACACCCACAAAAAGAAACCCCAGACATCTGTCTAACAAAGACTTAAAAAAAACTATGAACAGTAAAACCTCACTTAGAATAAACTTCAAGTATAATCAAGTCCCATGAAGGAACTTTCAAGAAGGCCTGCATTTACAGAGGGAATAACAAAGTTTTGATTGTATTACAACCACCTAGTACCATGTGAAAACATTATTTTCAAGGTTGAAGGGAAGGTAAATTGATGGTGAATACATACATGCAGTGGCAAAAAGGAATATATATATATATATAAATGTAAACCCCAATCTAAATAGTTCTGCTTCATTTTTCTTTAGTTTTAGGTGCAAGTCATTTACAAAAATCTGTGACAGTTATGTTTATACATTTGCAAGCTAACAGAAAAGAAAACATTTCATTTCATAACAAGTGGTCATGAAATATAAATTTATTGGATCATAACTACATCACAGCCTGAACAATAAGAGCACGGTGGTCCATGATACACAAAGTATGATAAAACCTGTAACATTTTTTCTTGCTGTAAAACAGACACTTCTGACAATTACTTTCTTTTCGTCATCTATTCAACAGTCACTAGACCAAGACAAGACTCAGCAGACCGTTATGTGAAAGTCTAGATGAAATGAGATCAATTTCACAAGCACCGTGTCCAAGTCTCTGTTCAGTTTCCATTTCTGTAAATCTCTTGATCATAGCACTTCTTTTGCATCAGCCTTCCTACTCAAAAAAAAAAAAATAAATAAATAAAATGAAATAGAACTATATATATATATGAAATCCCAATTTTAACCAAATTTCAATGACTGGTGGATATGTATTCACTAACAACTGCCAAAATTTGTATTAATTTTATTCTGAAGAGAAACAGTATTACTTGTTTTACAACTATTTTTTCAGCCCACAAATTATGAAGAACAGATCCGTTTTTAAATGACCAATCTTGAAACACTTTGTAAAAAGGTGTGACTGATTTATATAAGTAACCTATAAATCAATCAACATGGAAATTAAAAATTGCCTATCTATCAGATATAAACAAAATAAGAGCAAATTTACATCTCCATTTTTATTTATTATCCATTTTTGCTGCTATTCAACTCCAACTGTTGATGTAATGCTCAGAGATGGGTGGTTCAGATCATAACAGATAAGGAAGAACTGGTCATTTACATTGTAGTAGCACCTGCTTAGAAAGAGACTCAGATTTGGAAATTAATTTATGAATGCAAAGCACTTCATGACACTAAACATGAAATACATTACAAAATTTGAAGGCATAATAAAAGCTCATTAAAAATATTATAATTGTCTGAGACTTACATAGACAAATGCATACAGCAAACATGAGCAATAATGTGCTAAACTGGCTCTGCTCCAAATGACATTTCTTTTATCTCTCTTAAACTGTTAATTAACTGGACATAAATGGGACTTGGTTTAGAAAAGATTTTTACTCCATTTCACCTACTCAGTGTTTCCTATAATGTGTTCTGAATGAAAATTCACAGCAGTTCTAAAATTCTATTCAAAATACAAAAATTTCTGCAAACAAGTTTTCACAATTTTGAGACCCAGAGACAAACTCAGACAACTTGGAAAACATTAAAATTATTTCATCATTTCCATTCACATATCTGGACTCATCTCGGTATTCCCATAAATACAAGCGCATCATAAATTATTATGACATGAAATCTTTGTGACTGTGCAAATATTAATGCATAACACAAAACCGCAAACTACATATTAACAGCACAGACAGCTGAAGAGGCAAATGTTATTACAGTCCTCCGGTACCTGTCAGGAAGGAGTGACTGCATGAGTATTTACTCTGAAATGTCTACAAGACTTTAACTATAAAACAGTTCATCTAATGCCTTAATCACATAACCACACCTGCTGCTGGCATCTAAGCTCTGTCACTTCTTTCTGCAAACTTTGGACATCCCGATCTACACGCTGCTTTTCTGATGCCAGATCAGCATATTTGGAGCGTAGAGTGGAAGACTCTTGAGCGGCTGCTTCTAACTGGTTCATTGCTGCTCTGTGCTGTCCTCGGTAATATTCCAGTTCTTTCATAGTGTGGTCACAGCGACGGATTGTCTCACTGTGCTGCCTATCCAATATAAGGATTTAAAGAAAAGAATCAATTCGGCTCAGCCATGTTACTGAATGCTGCACTTCATGACTGACACATTATTCAATGTGAAAAAAAAAAAAACATATCTGTAACAATACATGTTTCTGGTAATAGAACCTTAAGGTTCTATTCTGTAATTCCAGACAGTTGATCAGCAAATGAGGAAATACTCTATCTTATATTGAACCAAAAGGTTCACCGCTATGTTTGCAAAGACAGCTGTTGGACCCTGTGAACCAAGTGAATCCACTCACATATTCAAACCCATATAAGATTCATTTGTACACTGTTCTCCTGTCTACAGGCAGGGCTCCCAACATGCCTATTCTCTTGAGGGTGTCCAACCAAAGAATTACTGAAATATTTTTAGATTACAGTTATGTAGCAACATTTATTTCTCAAGCTCAAAGTCTTCCTGTTTCCATCCCCAGGCAAAGGAGTGAAGAGACATCCACTCAGAAGCGTCAATTAGATAGAGCTAATCTCAATGACAGCAACTGACACTAGCTCTATCTAACAAACCAACTTGAGTACATGCCTCCACACCCTCACTTGAAGATGGAAACATATCCAGTTTCAGGAATATTGCATTCTTTTAGAAAATCAAAATTCAGAAATTCAGTAATCCTGAGATTTAAATTTTCATTAAAATCACAACTGCAGAAATCTTGAGAAAACAATTTTGTTTGTCATACCCTCAGTTATTTGGGGACAGGAGCAACAGTGCGCAGATAAACATAAAATAATATAAAAAAATCACCACATACACACACACACACACACACACACACACACAAGAAGATACTGGGTTTTTGTTGTCGCTAAAAGAAAATTCAACACTGCAAGCTTCAAATCACTCTCTTGAGCAGAAAATGTAGTTTGTTAATTATAACTCACAGAGATACTGGGTTTTCAGACTTTGTCCATCGTCCGGATTCTAAATAACTAAGAAAAAATACGGAAACTGGATCTGTTTCCATCTTCAAGTGAGGGAAGACACCTACTATGTTGGGTCCCTTAGAAAGAGCTAGCCTCAATCACTGGACACCTGAGGACGGAAACAGATCCAGTTTCCGTATTTTTTCTTAGTTATTTAGAATCCGGACGATGGACAAAGTCTGAAAACCCAGCATCTCTGTGTGTTATACACCATCGTCTGAACCCCAGGGTATCTACTTAATTACAACTGTTAAACATGCTGAGAAGCTTCCAGAAACATCTTCTTTCACTTAATCATTACAACAACCAATATCATCCATCATCTTTTCATACCCATGTCTTGTGACATATTTCAGTCTCGCGTCCACTTTTTTAACAGCTACCCAGGGTCAAACTGTAAACTATATTCATACAAAATGTTTCAAAAATTTTCCTTAAATACACACCCAGATAACCTACAGCCAAATAATTCAGAGTTAATTATAATTCAGTTTTGACAGACAAAAGACCTTGATTTCAAAATTCATGAAATGATAACAATTATAAATTACAGTGATGAGAAATAGTGGTTCAATTAATGTACAAGGAAGGTGTAAAAACTTAAGACCAGAAAGTAACAGTACTACTATGACCACCTTCATATACCTTCAACACATTTATCATCCTATCAGAGAGGGGTGTATTATTCAGGCGTCAAGCTACTTAACACTCTGCCATCAAAATATCACAGTTTTAAAAAATGAGAAAAAGAAATTTAGGTTTGTTTTACGAAATTATTCGCAAAGTAACACATTTTACTCTATTGATGAATGTGTCAAGCATGCAAGGGGCTCAAAAGCTAAGAGTTAATAAATGGTCTGTGTGCATGAATTATACATTGTTGAGAGGTGCTTGTTGTAAGTGCAGTATGTATGATGTCTATTTTTGTTATGAATTTTAATATTTTATAATGTAACTGTTTGGATGATATGGCTTGCCAGTGTGTGTGGAATGGCAAGGTGTGAATGTGACAGTGGTTTTTCCACAACCCATGTGTGTTGTCCTGACAACCTGAGCTATCTGTGTGAGGCCTGATTACATATTTTATCGGACAAAGGACGAATGATGTGTAGTCATCATGAATTTGTAACATGTGACATGTTTTATACCCAGCCCTATGGGGAGATGATTGGATCCATGAAGTGAAAAATAAATGTAAATGTAATTAACGCTTTTTTTTTATTGCTAGTGGGGTGCAGCTAAGTCCCTTGTACTGCAGCCACTTCTGGCCTATTGTACCAGCCCCAGATGATAGGTGAGGGTGATTGTGGAGCAATTGGTGGAATGAAGATTGGCAGGGGAAACCGAAGTACTCAGAGAAAACCTGCCCCAGCGCCACTTTGTCTACCACAAATCTCACTTGACCAGACCTGGGATCGAACCTGGGCCACAGTGATGGGAATAAGTAATGCTTACTGTCTATTATACAGAATATATTTACTACCCATTGCTTACACAAAACTCGTCACAACAATTCAGTACAACATGCCAGTTCTTAACAAAGCAGACCACGCTGGATAGTAGTAGTTGAAATGAGGTTCTATTAAGTAGCACATATCAGTAATGCTAGTTACACAACAACACCACATAAATGGAATTACTGCTGTCATAAACTTATTTTCATAAACAAATAAGATAATTTTTACCGACAACTAACAATAACCACAGAAAAAAAAAACTGGAAATTACCATAAAACGTAAACTTATCTTTCTCAGAAACAATGTCGAAAGAATGCTTGTGATAAACTGAAACACAATGAATGTCAAAAACATAGCAATTTTTTTTTAAAATATGGGTGACTATAGACTAACTTATCTCCATCCTTAAGAAATTCACAGCAGGAACAAAGACTTCAGGGGCAATATTTAGAACCAGAATGTGGCATTTAGATATATAAAAAAAAAGTCATCCATGTCACAGTACATGGGGAAAAAGCCACCTCCCACTTTTTCAATCATTTACAAGTATACTGATTCTGTACAATAAAATCCTCACTGAGAAGCTGACAATCACTCAGCTGGCCAAGAAATCCTCACCTTTTATGTAATCGAAAGGTCCTGAACCCACTAAATCCAGTCCACATACATCCTCCATCCTCACTTCTTTAAAATATTATTGTCCCACCTACTTCTAGGAATTCCATCTGATCTCTACCATTTAGACTTTATAACCAAAACTTTGCATGTATTTTTCATCTCTTCCACAAGTGCTACATGCCCTGCTCATTCTATTCTCCTTGGTGAAGAGTATAAATCCTAAAGTTCCTTGGTATGCAATTTTCTCCATCATACTGGCAGTTCCTCTAACATAAGTGCAAATATTCTCAACAGCCCCCATCTGTGTTCTTTTCTCTACACCCATATAAAATGACTGAAACTATACAAAGACAAGTAAGACAGACACAGCCCATACACCCTCATAAGCAAGATGTGGACCAAATCAAAATACAAACTGTCAAGTAATCACATAATTTTTCCCTCTTTATTTTTATATTCTTAGACAGGGGTAGGGAAGACAGAAAAAAAACTCTGAACTGAAATGTAACAAACATTTCCTATATTAATCTGCTCCAACTTTCTTTGTAAAAGTAATTTTTATCTGTTAGTAATACTGTTAAATATCTGAATTCTGCTAAGCTTCTGAAATATGTATGATCCATGTACTGCAGTAGTATTTGTTAGCATAGGAACAATAATAATTTACTAAGTTCAGTGACATAGTCTTGGTTCCAACTACAAAGTTCCTGTGACACTGGGAGGTTCATTATTACGTTTCTGATGCTGGCCTCTGCTGGGGGTCACCCAATTATGTTACATAACTAACATCATTCCCAATTCTGTACTTCATTTACTTTTCACGTGAATATGGGAAACAATTATAACCCACAAGGAATGTTCATAATATTATTTACTCTCAAAATACTTTCAAGAACTTGAGAAAAAAATTATATCGTGTTATGATTCTTTTTAATTCACTTAGTGGGGGGGTGGAGTCCAGTTGGGTCCACTCGGCATGGCGTCCACTGATTGGCCTATTGTAGCCTGCCCCAGGTTATTATAGGATGGAAAATTTGGTGGAATGAAGACTGGCACGGGAAACCGAAGTACTCAGAGAAAACCCGCCCCAGTGCCACTCTGTCCACCACAAATCCCGCTTGACCAGACCCGGGATCAAACCCAGGCTGCCACGGTGGGAAGCCAGTGACTAACCACTTGAGCTATGGTGCGGCCTGGTGTTATGATTACTGTTCAATTTATTCTGCTACTCTTCTTACATTCTTCTAATATTGTGACATCACCTTAACATGATTCAAAATTAGGTGCGCTGTTGTTTCTTGAATAATATGCCAAATGAACACAAATGCAATTGGTTTAAATATAAAGTTGTACGGATGACTGACAAACATACCTTCTCAACATCTGCAGCTCATGCATTGCTTTGTCACACTGTTGCTTCAGACCATCATAGTCCCTGACAGAAGTTGATGAAAGACTTCTGTCACTATTGGATACAGTATACCCACGTGACAGAGTACCTGAAAGCAACATAATATCTAGAAATATATATATAACAGATTCATATTGTTCTCCTGAAGTCATCAAAACAAAATACAGATAGAACTGAATGTGTATTATAATCACAGCTCACCATTACTTCCTGTGCTATCTAAAGAAGATGCTCCAGATGCCATGGCTGATTAGGCATAGGATTTCCACACTACTGGATAAGTTCAATCATAGAATGACCTTAATTCTATTACAGCTCATCTATAAATGAAATATTAAAACATAAATGGCATAATTAGACTTCACAACAAATTAACTACCACATTTACAGTACATCAGACATCATAAATGAGCATCCAACATGAACATAATATCAGACCGTATTACTTCAAATTTTGGTAACCGACTGTTAAGAATAACTACTTACAACTTACCAAGCCATTATTTCAACACGATCTGACAAGTGGTGCATAATAATGTTCCACGCAACTTTTTTGTCAAGACCTTACTTGGCACTGGAATATTTCATAAAGATTTCCTACACATTGTGATGCGTTAGGTCCCATAACTTCGTAATTTTAAAAGACCAAAACTAATTCTGGTTAGTTTACACAAACAATTTTACAAACGGAACAGGGCGCACATCAAACATAATAAGTCAGCTGACCGAAAGCAACTTTCAACTCACTTCTGGTGACGGCTGCTTAGTTGCCATACTGTGTGCAGCTGCAAATAATAATTACTTAATTAAAAGTATGCACTATCGTAATACAACATAGAAATCTCTGCACTTAACCCACATCAAAATTACAAACCCTTAAACTTACCTGGTAACTGATCCCAAAGAATTAGCTGCCGTAATAAATCGAAAATCGTCTTCTGTTCTAATTCGACTTCCACTTCGTACAAGGATCATGGCCTCCTACATTCCGTTACACTACAATGATCAGTGCGAAGACCCTTCTAATTTAATGCAATTTTTAGACCACGAAGAGAATGGTACTCTCAACTACATCTCAAAGCTCTCACCCATTTACAGCATTCTCTCACTCCACACTAGTTACTCTACTTTATCCACCAATTCAGGCACTGCAAAATTTCACTTCAGTGAAGTATGACATCTCTCAACGGTTCAGAAACATTCCTCCTCGATTGTAGGAACGGTACGGACAGTGTTTCGAACGTTTCGAATAAGGGAATGTAGTGAAATCTGAAAGAGACACGACACATCGCAGTATCAGGGTAAGTAGTGAACCGTGGTGTCAGATATTTGGTGTGACATATGTGCAACGGTAAATAAAGTTACGGATTCCTACTGCCGAATTTTCAAAATAGAGGCAGAATCATTGCTTTCAATCTCTTCGTATAACGGTGAAGCCAAGAATAATGTGAATTGAAAACAATGGGGAAACACGGATTCGCAAGTGTGAAATCTACAGGTTAAGATCAATGACCTAGTGATCTTATTGTTGAGTACGTTAAAAATTCGACGGCTTGTCAACATATAGAGAATAGCTGAATTAAAAATATTAATATTATTGTTTTCATGTATGTAATATCCTGATGCGAGTTTCGTTTTATTGTTTCAGTTCCAGCAAACTACATCAGAATTTAAATTTTCAAATCAGTAACTTAAACAGACGCCTTCACAGTAAATATGGCTACAGATAAACTGCAGATAACGAATTAAATTTTTGCTGCAGATTTGTCAGTACATAAGAATGTTATTTGACAGATTCCACAAGATGTCCCATAATCCTATTATACTTAACTTTCATGAGGTTTTGCTACATAAGTCTGATACTGACTTGCTGGATGGCCCACACTGGTTGAATGATAATATTATAAGCTTTTACTTCGAATATCTCGAAAAAATTGCTTATAAAGATGAGAAAAAGCTTTTGTTTGTTAGTCCTGATGTTACTCAGTGTCTTAAAGTTTGCCCATCTGAGGACTTGACAGTTTTCCTTGATCCCCTGCAAGTGAAGGAACGAGATTTCATTTTCATGGCTCTGAATGACTGTGAAAAGGTAGATTCTCCTGGTGGTACACACTGGAGCCTTCTAGTCTACAGCAAACCAGAGGACACCTTCTTTCACTTTGATTCTTTATCGCAAAGTAACTTCAAGCAAGCATGGAAACTGGCTGCCAATCTGTTTATGTACTTATCAAGTTATGGCAAGGGTGATTTCCAGGAAATAGACTCATTACAGCAAGTGAATAGATATGACTGTGGCATTCATGTCCTTTGCAATGTTGATCTTGTTGCAGACTTCTGTGCAAAATATAATAAAATAAAAGGATGTGGAAAAGTTTTGGAATATAATGTTGCAACAAAACGAACTGAGATATTAGATTTAATAGAAAGTCTTTCAAAATAGTAAACAATCAAATCTGTACATCTTTAATTGCTCTGCAATATTTACTTCAGTGTAATATTAGTTTGGAATGGTTGTGTTCAAAGATAGCATGGAGAATTACATTATGTAATGAGATAATCTATAGATTTATCAATAAAAATATTCTCTGAGAGCTGTTTATTTGCAGTGTAAAAAATAGCCCTATGCATAATTAGCATCATGCCATGTAGACATGGCAGGGTGGCAGTAAAATTAAGATGGTATATTAAATTATATTAAAATACTGTAGTTTCATTTCTTGTAGAGGGTGTTTCAAAAGTCTCATCTCTTGCAAAGGATGTTTCAAGACTTTATGTCACTATTTCAAGACCTCATTCCTGAGGCCATTCCTAATAAGAAATGTCATACTGAATAGGTTGGTATAGAGGTAATGCTCTTAAACTTTTATTGAGGAAGTGTTTGGTTTCAATTTTGACTTTGACACTGGCTATTCCAGCTCGGGTTTCATTGTTTTTCACAGTACCACTAGGACAGTGCTGGGTATGACCTCAATTAGTTCATGACAGTTTCCTTTAAAATCCTTTTCAATTCATCAGTCATCTATCATCTGATGCTATACAGTCTTAATACTGAAAGCATCATTAAATAACCCACACCAAAGTGTCATGACCGTGGATTCAGTTTCAAACAGTTATGGATGTTTCAAGTTGAAGAATGATTTACATACAGGGTGTCCCAGGAGGAATGGACCAAACTTAGAGAGGGTGTTCCTTATGTTAAAGTATGCCTATATCACCCAAAACACCTATGTCCAAAGTTGAATGGTTACGGAGATAATGGCCAGAGAAGTGTCAAACTTTGACCAGTGTTACACACTTGTTGATTACAAAATACATGTTAAAACTGGCAGGAATATGTGGATTCTGTAATGTTAATAATGTACGTAACATCAAACTAACTTGTGAGTGATGTGAAGCCATAAAATTGAAGTACAAAATATTCGCTCACCATGTCATAATTGTTCTTAGGGTTTCCAAGCACTATACATGACACATGACTGGCAAGCGCTGATGTAACATGGCTGACTGAGCGTTCTGGTATAAGCCAACTACATAAGTACAGCTAGGGTGAATCACCGCACTCAAGGACAAACATAGATAAGGCCTCTCAGCTGACAGGTACAGTGCGTGGACCCACCAGAAGACCACACTTTTCTCGGGCCATTATCTCTGTAACCGTTCAACTTTGGACATAGGTGTTTTGGGTTATATCGGCATACTTTAACATAAGGAACACCCTCCCGAAGTTTGGTCCATTCCTCCTGGGACACCCTGTATAACTAAGCTGTCTTCATAAACTAGTTTTTACATTGTACAGTTCATTTTACACTACATGTTCAAAATTATCATATTTTCCTGTTTACTGTGTTCAGGGTTATTTACACATCTTGCAGTATCTAAATTTGATGTAGTTTACCTCTTGTGTTTGTTTTGTGGTCACATCATTTCCTTTTGTGTGACCTTGCACATGACTTGACAGTGGGGACACTGGTGGCCATCTCTGATGCTCTCCACAGCTAATTCACTAATTTCAGTAGAAAGGTGACACAATATTAATCAGTTCACTGATTAGTACCTTGGATGTGGAGGTCTACTGAGGTGACCACCAAAGTCTCCAGATCCAAGCCCAATTTACTTCCATCACTTTCTGTAGAAAAGTGCTTTGACAAACAGTTACATCTAAGGGCTTTGTAGTTTTGTAACCGAGGTTCATGACACAGTTCCATTGCTCTCATTTAAATTCAACAGAAAGCAGAGAAATTGAACTCTGAACTGACTAATGAACACACATTCCTCTCATCTATTTATGTTCTCACAGAAATGTTACTCTGAAACTTCTCTGTATGGCAGCTGCACATACTGCAAAGTTTCAATGACAGCAATACAACTGCTCAACTTTTAAATCCACAACTACATGTCCCAAATCTAACCTGACAGCACAATTCATTACTGAGACAAGAGTTCCTTGGTTCTGCTCCCAGAACTGTATGATGAATAAGTTCCTGAATGTACTTACCACACAATGACCCCTTACTTGCTTTATCTGTAGCAGATAAGAAGACCTATCACAAATAATTATGGAAGTGGTATCATTCTTCGTGTTCATATTGAGTTGTTAAGACAACACATTCCATTTGTCATAAGCCTTACTAAAATCATCAAAAATGAAATATTTTAATTTTTATACCAATTTTTACACAAATTTGTATGTGTAATAAAACAGTTAGTAAATGCTGTTGCTTGTTTTTTTGTGTGTATATTGCACAGATTTGTGTAAACCTACATAATAATGTCTCAGAAGATATTTATTTATTTATACTAGAATGTTTTTCATTAAAACCTTCTTTGGTCTAAAAAACGTTTCCAGAATTGTCTGCATACACATCAATCAGCAGATTTTCTTAATATTTTATATTTATATTTACAAGCAGCCAATTTAATGGTGAACTTGACTTGAAATGGGCATTTTGTCAAAAGTGACTCTAAATGATTTTGAACAAATATCAGTCATTTACAGGGGGTGTAGTCTCAAATATTACTTCAAAGACCATAAGTACTAAATAATAAAGATAATCACATGACATCCAGATGCTTGTCTTTGCTTGATAATGCCACATAAGTCCTTATCAGAATTTTATGGAAGGTAAGATACTGGTTGATAGGAAATTATTCTCAGGATTTCTTTTACGTGCATCATATTTTTCTCCAATGCTCCTGGTACTGTCTTTCCCACATATCCTTGGATTTTCCACTACTCTAAGATTCCTAAGACTGGTACATTAAAACATAACTGCATCAGTATACAGCAACAATACTGTATGTATTTGTTTGAGAACATGGAAGTTATGCAAGGGTCACATTTCATTCACTGTACTGAAAATTTAGTTTGAGTGATGACAGTTACACTAATATATATCTTCTGTATAATGAAGAGTGATATCCTGGCAATGATTACCATATATGAAAAAGTATTAGAAATTTGGTTAGTAGAACCTGATTGTCAGAAATCTCTACAGTGTAACTGACTTTATGCAGTGAACCAACATGAAAGTGATTAGAATTATTTTTACGAGTATGTCTCATTTAGGTAAACAGAAACTACATCTTCACTATCATACATTGGACAAACAGCCAGTACTGCCTCAAATGCTCAGCTTCTTAAAATCATACTTAAAAATCAGGTTTTATAAATTGTTCACACTCTTTTCATCAGCTTAGAAGAAAAATGCATGGGAAATTGTAAGAATAAGTAAGGCAAAATAGCACATTCCTCTCCTTTTAATGATACAATTTACCACTTCAGTCCTCTTTGTGACAAGCACAGTCTCTTACTGCATATGATGACACCATTAAAAGTGAAATAAAACATACATCATGAAGTTCCAAAATGTGGCTCCAGAAGTTTGGAATATGGTTTAAATTCTGAAGTAGTGGGAAAATGGAATAAATGTACTTTATCATCAAAATGCATTTAATAAATGATAACATCCAAAATTACATTTTCAAAGAACTGGGTACAATATTTTTTTCTTTACATCATTATACTCCCTTTCAAAGCATTGTGGTTTTATGTTTTCCTGCGCGTGATGGAACACTTTATCAATCCTATACAATTACTGGCTATAAATATACTATCTAATATTCCAGTATTTAATTTTCCATTATTACATAAAATGGTTCACTATATCAGGATTTCTATGTGATACCATCTCACATGTCATATACAAACTGACAGATAAGTTACATAACAAAAATATACATTTATTTTTAAATCAGGCATTAGTTCTTTTTAAGTTCTTATGTATTATTCACAAAATATAGTGCCTGTACAAATATTAGCAATAAGTGGATTTACTATGAAGAAATGCAACTTTTGGGACTCATGAATATTGCATTAATACAATACATATCACAATTTTTCTCTTCATCTTTAAGATCATATATATATTTTTTTTCGTTGCAATCCAATATTCCTGGTCATGAGCCCCAAGACAGAATGACTGACCATCAGTCGCAATGTGACTTTGACTTGAGATCAGTCAGTTCTTAGTGTAGCTCCAAGTAAGCAGAAGCCAGCTCGCATCCGGAAAAGGGAATAGAGGACTTCACCGAGATTAGTGGTGCAAGAAGTAATTATAACAGTGTAGTAGTTGATAATAATTGTACTCATAAATGTGTAAAAGCATGTGTTCAATAAATATTCGCTGAATCCAAGACCTACGTGAAATTATTCATTGCATTACCTATGAGAAAGAAGTAGGTTACCAGGTAACACATGACAATATATATGTAAATGTGGAATTTTGAAGTGGAGGTGACAACCAAGTTTCTGGTAGATTATAACCAGTCACAGACTGATGACTGATACTGCATATGAATGGACTACATGGATTACAGAATTAATAATACACCCTGTACATCAACAGATATATCCAGAGATATCTTTCAATAAATGTAATGTTGCCTGGTATACTGTACATAACGTGCTCCCATCCTCTGTGCAATTTATAATGTTATATGCTTGTCTTCAAGTGTCCACTGTTCATATGTACTTACCAAACGATGGCAACATGTTGGAAAATAAATGATTATGGTTATATGAAAATAAAATCAAGACAGATAATCTAGGATAGCTTGAAACATCTTAAAATCTCTTAACATCATCCTTTCCATTATCTGTGTTAATATTACAAAAGTGAACTGACATGAAGGGCATTACATCTGATACAATGAAAAACTATTACTGATTTAAATATTGTCACATGTTATGGGCTTTCATGGCCTGTTACAGGGATAGCTTTACTTTTTTACTTACTTACACATGTAAAGGGGTTAGTGTGATTCATAATAATGTGTTCTGGATTTGATGATTGGGTTTATTGGCACTTCTTTGCAATTACAGTCAATTATAACAGCTCACACATTTAACTCCTTCTGAATGCATTACGACTCCTGTCTGACAAATGCTGTATGAAGAATCTCTCCCGAATCAATTCTGAATCCTCTTACAAATGAATCTGTCAAATTCATGAATAAACTCCCTTTTATAACTGCAAAAGGACTGAATAGAGATCACCACCTCCCTCAGTTCCACTGCTGCTCTTCATGATTGCGTCATCTCGGAAACGTGCATGCACCATTGCCCAGCAAATGGATAATTCCAAGTCCGACTCCACTATTCCGGCTTTTTGGGGGTGTTTACCAAGCCATTGCGTAGCAAATGGTTTTTCTGGCTTGTCATGGAAACATGTGTTTAAGAGCTGTTGTCTGGCAATGGATTATTCCAGCTTTCAGGCATCATGTCACAATACTGTATAATGTTATCTGTCCTCATTACAAGCTTAATGATTAGCATTTCATGCCATAGCATGAATACTGATTTTAGGCTTTCATGGTGATTATTTATTGATGTTAACTATGTTCTTTGGTTGTTAGCACACCATGTTGCTGTAGATGATGTCACCACCATTTCAGAGGAACATGCTACCTTCATCTTCAGGGTCAGAGTGTATAGGTTGAAGTACTATATATATATAGCATTCTCTTCAATCTACATACACATTTCAACCCTGAAGACAGAGAGGGCAGTACCCCAAAATGACAGCAACATCAACCATAACCACATGGTGTAACAACCTAAGAACAGAATCAACATCAATAATGTGAATAATTAACATTCACTTAATGGAATAATGGCACATATGATTATCAAAAGACAATAATTATACCAACAACAAAGTACTGAAACAAAAAGAATTATAAATATTAGGTACTAAATATGTGAGTGCGTTCAAATATCTTTAAAAGGGATCCATTGCCTTTTCCGTTCATTTGATTTGGTGTACATGTAAATCCATTCCATAGTTTAAAAAATTAGTTCAACAAAAACAAGTGACAATGTAAAGCAAAACTAGATATAGTTTAAAATGATTCAATGACCATTCTTGAAACACATTAACTGGCTTGTGTTCTCTAAACCACATATGAAACAGTTTCTTGGATAAACAATACATCAACGTGAGTCTGGTTAACACTAATTAGTAAATTAAGGCTACATATACATATGTTAATACAATACACCTTTATCATGTATTCAGTAGAATAAGATTAAGCACCAATGTAATAAGCTGACAGGAATGTATTACATTTCACATAATATATAGACACAGTTGTTCCTTGACTTACAACTTCCACAGTTACAATCCCACTAAATTAACACCTAATAGGTTTACAGTCATATTTTTGGGGCTTACATCTCTAAACTCAAATTTTTTACCTTAGACAGCTTCTTCAGAAAGCCTCATGTCCCAGTCAGCACTCTTCCAGCATCCTCTCCCAAGCCCATCTGCCTACCGAAATCACCCATATCCAGAATTCTCATATTTGAATTCAAGGTGCTGTAGATATTAGATTTTTATAAAATTTACTTTTGATTTGTTTCATTCTGGTCTGTCACACTAATATTATGAAAAAGTTAAATAGTTCCGTCCAGTGTGACTGGTTAAGATTTTCTTATTTCAATTATTCATGCCCTTACATGTTTCGGTCCAATACTTTAAAATATTTATAGTTAGTTTGTTAAGATTCTATTGGAATTTGTAAAACAAGCTGGTTCATGTCATCCCTCTTATTATTTCTTTTGATGGGGGGGCTGAATGTGTGCCACCTTGTCATTCTTGAGAAGAGGGTTCTTTAATGTTGTCCTGTATGTGTTTGTGGCCTGCTGTGTTGTCTTTACTGCACAACACAGCGGGCCACAAACACATACAGGTTTGGAACAGCCGCTGTAGTTGTAAAGACTTTAGATTTTACAGCCAATTGTATATTGTTTGTATTGTATGTATATATTTTAACTTTTAGAACATGTACTGTAATGGTGGTTTCTAACAGTATTGATGTAAAGGTGTCCCTCTGAAGATGGCCTCTGAGGACCGAAACATGTAAGGGCATGAATAACTGAAATAAGAAAATCTTAACCAGTCACACTGGATGGAACTATTTAACTTTTTCATGTTAATTTACTTGTTCATAATGTTTGTAAATGCTGTGGAAGCTAAAGCTGTAACTCATGATCCATGCTGTAATGCTCTGGTAGCTAAAATCATAACTCTTAATGAAAAAATAGTAAAATATTAATTAACTTAGTTATTTTTTATATTTGTAATAGTTTACATGTTTAACACTATGTATTTGATGTTCCTTTATTGATTTTATAATAACATTAGAATCATAGAGTAACAGGGGTTGAAATATTGAAAATGAGTCTTGAGCCTCGAGTCTTTGGAACACAATCCTATACATTACATGTTACAATGAACCTGACTTATGACCTGTTTTCAAGAATGCATCAAGTTGTTAAGTGCAAGCTACAACTCTATATATAAATGCAGCGTAACTATTACCAATATAAATGCACCTTTGAAAGAAAACTCAATCGCTACAAAACTGGCAAAACCTACACATGTCAAACATTCACAAATATGTCTATAAATTGTATTTCATTTATAGACTGATGTATTGATCAATATCTGCAATATTTTTTCATCAAATACAACACTTTATTTAAGCAAAATTCAGTTTAGTATAATAAAAGGATTATAAGTTGAACTGCCTGGGACATGGAAAACCTACATAGGACAAACAGGGAGGTCCTTTAAAGCAATATATGTGGAGCAGATAAGAAGCATGGTATCAAGTAAGCACAGCTGCAAGGAACATATTATATAAACAATGTCAATATGGACTTAAAGAAAGCTCAATGTCTGTGTCAGATATAGGCAAAACACTGAACAGAAAAGAAATGTTAAATGGATTTGCAATTTATTTAATGATACTGTCAGTAGTTCAAACAATATGTAGACTGAGGGGACAATACTGAATAATGAATTGAAAAGAAAGTGGAAAGAAGTTTTAATAGCCTAATTTAAGGTAATGTCACAGTATTTTCATAGCGAGACTGAGGAAAAACACAAAGTCCTCAATAGGCATAATTTGTGTCCTGGTCATGATTCAAACGGCGCCTCCCAAATACAAAACTGAGGGGTTAACACTTGAGGCAACTTGCTCAGCAGAAACTTCATAACCTATTTACACAATGAGAAGTTCTGAGCACAACTTACGAGGTCCACTCTCTTACTCCATGCATTTCAAGTCCTGAAGATATACTACTATTACCAGTGATGGTCTATTTAATTTTTAAGAACTTATTACTTAAGGTTGGTGTAACAGTAATGCTTCAGACGTACATCCAGAAGGTGCTTGGTTCGTATCTTGGCAAAGACACCATCTATCCTGACAACAGTTCTACGTAGACTTCCTCAGTGCCCCCAGGCAAATACTGGGATAGTACCTCAATTAGGCCACAACCATTTCCTTCCAAATCCATTCCAATTCATCATCTATCAACCATCCCATTATTCAACTTAAGTATACATTCTGTCTTAAATTTGTTGGCTATAACTTCAAAATTTTGCACATCGATTGTCAATTTACAAACAGCATTTCATGTATAATGTGTAGGTACATTTATGCTCTATTTCTGTATCAAATTTTTAGGGGCATTTCATCATCATCATTTATTAGTTATTAATTTTAATTATTATCAAACTGAAATTTAAAGAAAAATTTCACATGACTGCTTTGTTATCATCTTAATTCAACAATGACAACAAAAAATTATGTCAGTTGTATAATTTTTGAAGATATACTGTCACACATCATTTCAGAATCCTGAATTAAGAGGCATTAATGTCAATCCCGACTCAAAGGTTCATACATATGTCATGTTGTGAATGAATACAGGAAATTAAAAAGCAAGACATGGGAGATGCCACCAGTGGCATAACGTTCATACCACATTTTGTGAAGATCAACTGGCTTCAATAGTTGAAAGTGGGAGGTACACAACACACAGCATGTTGATCTTACAAGCCTATTTTCTTTAAGAGAGGGAACAAGGCTAGTAAAAAATGAAAACAGCATATCGCTACATGGAACAACAAATTACTTGACTTGGCCAATGATATACATGCCTAATTAAGCATCATGCCATGAAGATGCTGCAGTCCATTATAATTTTTAAATCCCTTCCACAGTGACATAAGTATTTAAAGAGATGTAAGTATTTAAGTTCTTCCTATCACTTCTACCTAAGGAGTAAGATTTAATATATTATAGTATCCAAATCAATTAATTATACTCAAGCTGAGACAACCTGAGTGCCTGCATTGATTAAACAAATCCTCTGTACCTGACATCTGTCATATCTGATGCAGTAGCAGAAAGAGAATGTCCATATAAAGTGTAAAAGTGAAAACACCTGGCAGTAAAATTCTAAGGTTCAGTAGTAGAGCACACCATTGGACATGATCCCAGGCTAATTCCTCCTACCTCTAAACAGTCTCCTCCCAAAGTTTCATCTTGATGTTAAATGGGTTCTTGACATAATTGCATATTGCATTCTCAGGCTGTGGATGGAGCTGGTATCTATATATGTTGAACAAGGAGTTGGAGAGCTTACAAGGGATGGGTTTCTGGCTTTGGCATAGGTCTAATAATCCTTCACCAAATAATGTTGTATGTGATGAAATTCTCACAAAGGCACAAGTATTTATAACATAAACGATATCAAACATATGTGTTTATTTACATACCTTTCAGGTGGCACATCTTTTCATGATATAGTTGTAATACAAACTGCCATTTCTCATGTATGCACCAACTTATCAATAACTAATCAGATGGATTTATATAAAAACAGTTAAGAGTAGGCACAACCTTTCTGACCATTTGAAAGCAATGAAAACAACTAATATATCTTCTTGTTTTCTGGTAAAACCAGACTGAATACTTATGTTTATTATATGCAGCACTCCAGAACACATTCTTGTCAAGGCACGATGCAAATGTCACACTATTATTGATGGTGGTACCCATCCACCAAAAGCTTTTTCTAATTCAAGTGCTACTGCAAGCGTCAAGTGGTCATGGTTTAAAGAGGCAACTGCCTGAAAGTAAAAGAACAAAACTCATTCTAATTATGTATATGGTGGACTGCAGACTTTGACTCTTTTACCTGCAAAAAATCATGCCAGAGTCAGCTGGCCATCTTCTGGCCTTGATGTGACTTCACACCAAGAGTGAAAGCTTGTTTTCAAAATGCTAGTCATTTCTAGGACAGTATCTGAGATATACAAATTCAGAAAATGAAAGATGAAGTCATGTTATATGAAGCTGAAGTTTCTTCAAGAATTCTGACTACATTTCATAGAAATCTCATGAAGTACTGTGTACATAATAATGGAATTGCATTTTTAAGGAAAGGTGAAGACTGGAGAGATAAATCAGGAATGAATGCTAATGTTAAACACAGAGAAAATTTTGAGTTTACTTCTGTTTGAAAGTTTGTACCTTTACACATTCATAATATACACGGATATGTCTATACCTCAAAGGTTTTTCTTTTCAATAATTATGAAGGTGCAACAACACAGTAACACTGTTTGAGACTTCACTTCGGTGAACTTTTGTACACTTACTTACTTACTTATTTACTAATGGAGTTGAGCCCTTCTTGAGAATCTCCGCCAATTCTGCATCTACTCAAGAATTTCCCAGCATTTTATGGAACCCAAAGGTTCATTACCATGTTCACCAGAGCCATCCACTGGTCCCTACTGTGAGCCACATCAGTCCAATCCATACCATTCCATCCTATCTCTCTAAGATCCATTTTAATATTGTCCACCCACCTATGCCTTGGTCTTCCCTGTGGTCTCTTTCCTTCTGGCTTTCCCACCGATATCCTATATGCATTCGTCTCCCCCATTCGTGCTACATGCCCTGCCCACTTCATCCTCATTGACTTCATTCCAATTATATTTGGCGAAGAGTTATGCAGTTTTCTCCAACCTTCTGTCACTTCATCTCTCTTCAGTCCAAATATTCTCAACACCCTGTTCTCAAACACCTTCAGTCTATGTTCCTCCCTTAATGTCAGAGACCAAGTTTCACACCCATATAGAACCACAGGCAAACTTATAGTTTTGTATATTCTAATTTTTATGTTTTTGGACATCAGACGAAAAGACAAACGCTACTGGACCAAATGGTAGCAAGCATTACCCAAGTTCAATCTCCTCTTACTTTCCTCCTCAATCAGGTTTTGATTTGTTATCGTCATTCCCAAATATCTGAACTGTGACACATTTTAAAAACATCTGTTTTCTATTTTTATGTCATGATTTTGCCCTGCATTTTGGTGACAAGACAGCAACATATACTTAGTTTTTTCTGTGTTTACTTCTAGGCCAACCTCCTTACTTGCATAAATTAAAGTTTGTGCGTCTTTCTTTATGGTATCTATATTATCACCCAGTGGATTCACATCATCAGCAGAGACCAACAGCTGAAATGTCCTGTTTAATTTTAGTCCCACCTGGTTTTCCTGGACGTTTCTAATGGCATATTCTAAAGCAAAGTTGAAAAGGAGTGGCGATAGAGCATCTCTTTGTTTTAGACCATTCTGGATAGGAAATTTATCAGACAAATATTTACTTTTACGGACTTTACTATACTGTTGTATTTTAGCGTCCTGTTGCACTGATTCGCGTCCATGATGTGTATGTATTGACCGTCTTCTAGTGCANGGCTGTGTGCATTATACAATTGTTGTTTTTAATTATTTTTTAGACTAGTGTAAAAATATTCAGTGCAAGATTTAGAAACAGAAGTATTCAGCATATCAGTAGCATTTTTCTGTATTTAGGTACTATCAATAACAAGATTATGGTCTTCTGCAATGTAATCTAGTGGAGAGATACTAATGTTTCAGAGGAACCTGCTACCTCAGGGCCACGCCATAGCTCAAGCGGTTAGTCGCTGGCTTCCGACCATGGCAGCCCGGGTTCAATCCAGGGTCTGGTCAAGTGGGATTTGTGGTGGGCAAAGTGGCGTTGGGGCGGGTTTTCTCCGAGTACTTCAGTTTCCCCTATCAATCTTCATTCCACCATCATAATCATAATCACCCAGGGCAGGATACAATAGGCCAATCAGTGGCCACAGTGCCGAGTGGACCTAGTTGGACTCCACCCCCACTAAGCAAACCTGCTACCTCCATTTTCAGAGTAGAAGGGGGAGACAGCAGGTTCCTTCGAAACGCTGGTACCTGTCTACCAGACTATGTGATGTTCCACCTCACAAAACTGTGAATTTGATAGTCACAGCCATAAGAACCTCAAATCTCACTATTCAATGTTTTGTACTACTTGTATGTTTAAGGAAAATGTAATTTTTCCAAACAGAAGTATGTATTAAAGTCACACAAATATGCCTGCTAAGTGATCATCCGATTTAATTTTTTTATAGTTCCTCTAAATTGAAGATATGGTCTATTCACATACAGAAATCACTATAGGTCAACATTATTAATTATCAATTAATTTTGTCTGTACCTGTATTCCAATGGGAAGGCCTTGTGAACTCAGCCCCAAAGGACAATGTGTGGCAGGCAATCCCAGAACATTGAATATGCCAGTATACGAAAAGTTGAATGGTTTCACTAGTGGTTCATTGTGGTATGGTGCTGGGATTGGGTGTGTTGGATATAGAAGCACACCATCATTTCCCAGCATTTCCTGTGAAGGAGAACATTATCAGACAAATATCACCAGTTTATCACAACTTCTAATTAACAGGAAAGTCTTTTGTTTCATTAGAACTGAATGTAAAATTCTATTTCCAGTATATTGGAGTCTTGACAAAAAAGTCCCCGATTCTAATGAACATACCCCAATTTACATGATAGTTGTATTCTTGGAAAATGCTGCATGATGCAGAAATGTGGATAAAATATATTTTTCCCATTGATTCAATGCTACAATTTTGTAACTGCGATCTTTCTTGGTTATTTAAAAGTAAAATAACATCGTAATAGCATAGAAAATGAATTCAAACACTGATTTGGCATTAAACAATGAGTTCAGTTTAAACACAGTGTTTACTATAACACTGGCAGTGACCAAAAATACTTCTGAAGATCATTTGATGAACACTACTTGTACGAGATGGAGATTGTAGAGTCATTAACAAAGGCTCCCTCCAGTATTTGGCCAACAATCATGACTTCTCAGGCAAAAGTAACTGAACCTTGTTCTTGCATTTCAGCACTTTCCTCCTTACTTTCTTTCAGAGTTTTCCTCAAGAAAGATTTCTAAATTATTTCTGATGCCCCACTGGGACTTTATCTTCCAAGATATTCTTAGTAGTTTCATCGTTGTGTATAAAGGTGTCTAATCATTTCCAATGACCCCTCCTGTTCACACATATTTAAACTTAAATGAAACAAAAATAACCATTACATTTTGGTGCTTCAGGAAATCCTGACTCATCAAGCTCACCAAAAGGCTCAAAAGATATAAACACAAATACTGGACTTCTCACACTTAAAAGCCAGCAATGTACTGACGGAATTCTTCATTTCTTTCACAGTATTACATGAACATTTTGGAACTGAATACAATGTACTAATAAGTCCTATAGTGCTAATATGAGTATTGTAGCACTAAATAAGAAGTATTAAGTGCAAACTTCCTCTATTTATCACAGACGTGAAAGTCTGTAATCAATTAGTAACTAACAGCCACTCAGTTCCTTGGCTACAGTGACTGATACCTGTTTCTACTGTTTTGCCATCAAGCAGCATACTACTTAGTTTTATATTCAGTTTGCTTTCCAGACATATTTATACTATTTACGTAGTTACTTTTTCCTACAAAATTCCTGTGCTTGCATTCTCTCTGTTCATTGCTCAAGGGACCTGCTGAGCTTCAGGTCCAGCTGACATAATCACAATAGTAAGTCTTGTGTATGTAAGAGCTGATAACACTAACACATGTGTGTTTGCTTTTAGAGCTTACTGCATCTGCACATTATCATTTCATTATCATTACACTATAGACTGCAAGGAACAAGCTGCAGAAAACTTCACTTATATAAACAGTTTACACAGTGAAGTTTTTATGTTGTGTAAGGCCGGCCACTTTCACAATACCTGATCCAACTTATAAATGTAAGTAAAGCTCATTAGAAACACTGGTGGCTGTAGAAGCAGGGTACAGCTCACTTGATGTACACCTCTGTACGAGCCAATTTGATACCTGTATTGTACATATATTAAAATAAAAGTCATACAGTACTCGATAAACAAAATGTGCCTTACTTGTAATTCTTCATATAGCTGACTGCACTGGCCAATCAGGTACCTGTGATGTTCACTTCCATGCTCAATACCCCATTTTTCAATAAGTGCTGTTGTGATTCCAATGAAAGTATGGTTAGACATACCTATCAACCATTTCAGTAACTCCCAGTACACATTGACTGAGCCCTGGAAAATTAATTAAATGTTACACGGTTTCCTCAGAAAATTAACATGGTTATAATAAATTACGTGCAGTGGATGACCACTATACTGCAATTCCCATTTAAAGCTTCTTTGAGTAGCAGTGAATATAAATATTAAACTTTGGAAAAATTTAAATGAAGGAAAAGTAACATTGATATTAATGCCTTGGGATCACTGACAAACAAACTCCGTGGCTTTAGTCTGCAAGCAAACTATACCAACTGAGTGACCACCACCTGTCAGCGATGTTAGTGCCAACTTTTGTGGATAGAGGGTGTTGCGTGGTCAGTGCAACGAATTCACATGGCCGTTAATTTCGGTTTTCTAGACTGGAGCTGCTATTTCCTTGAAACAGCTCCTCAGTTATCCTCACAAGGCTGAGTGGACCCCATTTCAGACCCACTGCTTCTCAGAAAATCTGGTAGCACCTCTGGATCTGTAGCCAGGAACTCTGACCACTAGACCACTGAGGCGGTCTGGGATCACTGACACTGAATATTAAATGCAGGAGAGTGTTAAACAGGGGAAATAAATGCACTGTATTATCACAGTTATGGGCAAAAGTACACAAAATAAAAACAAGCGAGACAGGTGAGCGAAGTACTTATTTGAATTTTTATGTTTTTAAATAAAGTGCAAGAAACAAATGTATATGAGTGAGGTCACATCTATCCATTCATCCACCACCTGTCTGCATGCTTTATCTGTGAAATTACTGACCTAATTTTGATTAAATCTGGTACTGTAGGTCTGCTTTAAAGGGCGTTAAGCAGATTTAATTTCAGCCGTAACGATACAGTATAACTTAGCATTCAAATAAAACTTTATCAACTGTCTGAAAAATAATTCCCCGTAACCCCCAGAAAGTAACAAATAATAGTACATGACATAAAGCAAAAATCTTATTTCAGATCCACACCTTTCATTTTGAGAGTTTTTTATGTATAGCATATTTAACAGAATAATAATAAGAATAATTTCTAGTATTGCAATATGTTTAGCTTTGCAACAGCAGATTTGTATCTGTATTAATTAAGCATGAAGTATGCACAATTACAAAGAACACAACCGAAAAGTATGTATACTCCATTGGAACAAATTCTGTTTTTTATTTACAAAGACAGAACTCGACTGAATTCAGGTAATGCTTGCTACCATTCAGTCCAGAACCTTTTCAGCTTCTAGTCTACTGTCTAAAAACATAAAAATTAGAATATAGAAAACTATAACTTTGCCTGTGGTTCTGCATGAGTGTGAAACTTGGTCTCTGGCATTAAGGGATGATCACAGAGTGCGGGTGTTTGAGAACTGGGGGCTGAGAATATTTGGACTGAAGAGAGATGAAGTGACGAGAGGTTGGAGAAAACTGCATAATAAGGAACTTCATAACTTGTACTCTTCATCAAGTATAATCAGAATGATGAAGTCAAGGAGGATGAGATTGGCAGGGAATGTAGCATGAATGGGGGAGGAGTGCATATAGGATATTGGCAGGAAAGCCAGAAGGAAAGAGGCCACTAGGAAGACAATGGTGTAGGTAGGTGAATAATATTAAAATGGATTTTCGAGAGACAGGATGGGGTGCCATGGACTGGACTGATCTGGCTTAAGATAGGGACCAGTGGAGGGCTTTTGTGAACACAGTAATGAACCTTCTGGTTCCACAAAATGCTGGGAAGTTCTTGAATAGCTTCACAACTGGCTGCTCTTCAAGAAGGGCTGAGCTCCATGAAGTTAGTTAGTTGTGAAAGAACTCATCATCATTCTACTTAACAGTGATCCATACCTTACAGTCCAGGAGGTGTTCAGAAAATGCTGGTCCATCTCTTGTCTTCATTTTAGCAAACCAAATGGCAGCCGAATTCTTCATTTTCTTTATCTGAACCTATAAATGTCAGATGAGTTCACATAAGGCTGAATCTTGTAAGCTAAGTGTTATCAGGACAGTCAAATAAAGGAGATTTTGTTAAGTTGGATATTGAAATGGACGTCACAGATTATGCTATGAGGATGTAGGTTGCATCAACACAGCTTATGAAATATCCAACGGTTATCTTCACTATAAGTAGTGATAGTCTGATTGACTGATACTTAAGTTTCTTTAACACTGCTGCTTCAACAACAAGGGTTACTTACCATAAAATCAGACTGTAAGATAATCATAAATTATGAGTAGGTAAGGATTTGGAAGGACATGGTCATGGCCAGTTTCAACATACTATTCTGAGAGCCGCCTGCAAACACATGTTACCAAAAAAATATCAGTCATTACATTATACTTATCTTCACCCACCACTCACAAATCAGTGTTTTCTTCTTGATCTGGTTAAACTGAAAATACAATATCCCCGCAACATCCTACCCTGAGCTTCTATGAATCAAATCCTTATGGGAATTTATAACAAATTATAAAATGAAGCTGTATCAGAAGCAAATATTAGGAGAAGAGCATGAGATGCCAAGTACAGGATTACTTGGATTACTTCAAGCCTATAAAAGAGAAAAGGATAATGACGATTACGAAGGGGTACCCAAAAGAAACCGAACTTATTTTTTTTAAACTTATTTATTCAAATTTTAAGCACAAACCTTCAATCCCCTTCAAAGTACTCTCCACTTACACTAATACACTTGTCTAGTCTTTTATTCCATTTTTCAAAACATTGTCTAAATTCATCTTTTGAGATGCTTGACAGCGCCTCCGTCGTTTTTTCCTTTCATGTCTCTTTTCATTCGAGGAAACAAAAAAAAGTCGCACGGGGCAAGGTCGGGTGAGTATGGAGGGTGAGGAACAGGGGTCATACCATTTTTGGTCAAGAATTGTCGTACAGACAGGGCTGTGTGAGCAGGGGCATTGTCATGATAGAAAAACCAGTCACCCGACTGCCACAAATCTGGCCGCTGAGCTCCAAGTCACTCCCGACAGCTCCACAATTTCTTCAGTGGTCCGTTATCGATCTTCCTTGATGATTTCACGAATTTTTTCAACATTTTCATGTGTTCAGGCCGTGGAAGGACGACCAGAACGAGGTTTGTCATCAATTGACATTTCACCATTTTTGAAACGGGAAAACCACTCAAACACTTGAGTTTTCCCCATAGCATCATCCTTGTACACCGTTTTTAACATTTCAAGAGTTTCTGTTCCACTTTTCCCAAGCATAAAGCAGAATTTCACCGCCGCACGCTGTTCACGAAAATCAGCCATTGCAAAAATGATGATCACACAAAACAGATGTCACTATAAACTCTGCCGAAACTAGTCCTTACCTTCTGAAGCAATGGTAGTCGGCTTATCGACTCAGGAATGTTAGCTCTATGCGCTCATAGTGGCAAAACGCAGTACTACAAAAGCTCTGCCCACAAAAAAATTAGTTCGGTTTCTTTTGGGTACCCCATCGTACATATATATTAACACTCTGAAAGATATTCATAAACGTATCTAAAGCTATCTTATATTTGTAACAGTATGCACATATCATGAGCACGCGGTAGCGTCGTTGGTTGAGGCACTATGCTACAAGCTGGAAGATCACGGGTTCAAGTCAAGATGAGGTGGATTTTTTCACATGACCTAATCCTCCCAGCCGCATTATGGCCCTGGGATTGACTCATCCTCTAACAGAAATGAGTACCAGTGATCTTTCTGGGGGGATAAAGGGCAGCCAGCATGTAAGGCTGTAAGGCACATCATCTGTGAGTAGATTGTCTAGATAATGTGGGACCCACATCTCACAACCCTATGGGCCTTCATGGCCTGGTATAGGGACAGCATTATACAAATATCAAGATTGAACACAACCCCATGGAAATATACACAAAATGTTTATTCTCAGTACCTCAGACTACAACTGACAGAAGGTGAAAGGTGGACCATTTCTCAAGTTATGAGGAACCAGAAGCACAAACATTTGCTGTACACTTCTGGTTTATCTGAATGTATTGGGAGTACACACTCTTCTGCTGCACTTATTACCTTCTGTGCTTTGATGCCATATGCCTTATCAAAATAAAACACAGCTTTGCGGAGAGCTACTCTTATCTCTGGGTGTACTGCACTTACAACAGCTGATCCTCCATCATCCTCCATATAAAACAATTGTATCTTGTGGATATCAACCTGAAATATTTACACAAAACAATGAGATTACAATTACGGCATCCCATAGAACAGAAACAGGTAATATACAGACAGAGTAATGAATCAGGTCCCGGGATAAGAACAAATAGGATATCTACATCTGATTACATCACAGCTGTAATAGCTGATATACTGTATGTAAATGCAGTGAGCCACTTCCTTGTCACTAGAGCTGCACCAGTTTAAGGCTCAGTACATTAAATGCTGCCCATGCCCTAATCAGACAGGGACACTTGGGCTGGGTTGTATTTGGGTACTGAAATTATGTGTGTAGGTATGCAGTAACATTTCCTAGCCATGCAATGCACTGTTGTAACAATACACACTTGCATTCCACCTGGTTGACTGCTGCATTTTTTTCAATACCGTTATCTGAAAGTTAAACTCTAGCAAGCTGCCCCATAATACTGAAGGAGTTAAAATCCAATATTTCTGTAATAACATCCTGGGCACCAGTATCACATAGTGCAGCCTTGCAAATCTTTCCCTTAACACAATCACTGCAAAAATGCATTCAGGAGGTTTCTACATTTTTTAAAATTATTGTCAGTTTTGTTTTATTGAGGGAGCTCTAGTAGATATTATGGACCCTTCATAGTTCCAACATTTCCTATCTAGATGGCATAAAGGTTCATAAACACAAAAATTAAAGTGGGGACATGCCAATGAGGCAGGACTGCAGTAAGACTGCAAGTGCATATTATGTCAAGATAAATGAAGATTTATTTAAAACAGTGATACCAGTCTGCATGTAAATAGCTGTGAAGATAATGATACTGCATCATTAGTTAGCAGTGATAACAGTCCTTGAGAGATTGGTTTACTCATTTGCAAAACATCATTTGTTCATGAACCACCTGGTGCAAAGAGGAGACAGGTTGGTGGCTGTGAAAACAATCTTGATGCAAATCAATACTAAATATTCACTAAGTATTTCTTTATAATTCAGTCTTTAAATTATTCAGTTAAATGGATTAGTTTGGGAGTTCTTCCCCTTCTCCCTCCTTCTTCAATATCATGTATTTCTTGACAAACCTATGACCTGCAGGTAAGGTTTTGAACCAGCTATCCAGTGACTGCAATGAAGATCACTTGCCTTCAAACAAGAATACATGTGAAATAAAGTTTGAAAACAACAGAAGGGTAAAGTGAATGGCTGCCAACCTTAGCATCTAGCTGGAGTCTATCAACATTGGTGCCAGCAATGATTCGCAATGTTGGCAAAAGGTCTGCAGCAAATCTACACATAGGACCAACCCCCAAGAAGCTTTCTTGTTCCTCAGATGGACATGGATGTTGGCCTCGATTTGAGACAATTCCTAAAATATTAATATAATATATTACTGTGTTGGTATAACTGTGAAACAAATTAAAAATCCTTTTACATACCTCAACTTATTAACTGCTGATGCAAATCTTGTAGCAGGACAATTAAGCACATAACTGCACACTTAAGTTTAATAACCGTAATAAAAATGAATGCAGTCAAAACTGTATCATTACTGAAATAACGGTATAGTTGCAAAACTACTCACACTACCTAGTATCACAAATTTACTGTTGCTCATATTTCATTAATATATTCATCACATAAAATAAATGTTTCTGCTAAAACCTGTACAGCCTTATCAATATTACTTACATATTTTTCACATTACAATCGTTTTGTGTGATAACCTTTCTAATGAAACTGCTAAGCCTGATTTAAGCAATATGTTATGTAAGCTTCGTATCTGATTGATATGACCTAGAAATAAATTTACTTGACAACATTCAGTGCAGTCCCTTGACACCAAGTCTCATTACAATCATGTTATTTGTTTCAGAGTTGAAATAGTCAGAAAGACAAACACCTCATCACTGATCTCCTTAATGCAGCTTGTGCAAAGAATGCAAACAAATTTAATTCTGTGGTATAATGGTTAGCACACCTGCTTTATAAACAGAAACTCCTGTTGCAATCTCAATGGGGAGATCTGATATCCTGAGTTTCTCAACAATTTCTCTCCTTACCCCCCCCCCCGGAGAAAATTTCAGGTATAGCATATCAAAACAGAACACACCCCTCTCTACTTACTGCTCTTCACATCATCATTCAATGCTTCATAACCATTGGAGTTGACACAGCAATCAAAAAAGAATACAGGAAAAAAATAATATATTTTGCACACATACGTGTAATTAGTGTACTTAATTAATAACCAGAATTGAAGCTGTAGAAACAAATATAATACAGAGAAGCTAAAAGAAATATTATTACAACCACAAAGGACAAACTTTCCGCATTCCACTGAAATGTGTAACTCATACACACACAACCATAGTTCAAAACTTTTGACTTGTTTCTGAAGAATAAGTAATCAACTGAACCAATTTTCCTTAAAGAATTAATTTAAATAAATACAATTTGAATGCAACTTATCACAAATGCTATAAAAGAATTTATTTTGGTATCTAAACCCAGAATAAGTGAAGGGTGTCCGAGATCAATATGCTGATAAGAATACTTGGATCTAAGAAAAAAGAAGAAATAACAGGATAGATAAAATTATGTAATGACCTAGGATGTTCCATATCCTACAGTGCCAACCGGTACTTGGATTTACAGAATGTAAATTAATCCATATTCAAATTCAAATATAAGGCCTTATGGGAAATGACTAGTTGGGAGTCCTAGGGACAGATGAAAACATAATATAGAAATGAATATTACAGAAATGGAATATGAAGATTAGGTGGATTGAAATTAATCAGGATGGCAGGCTTTTGTGAACATGGTGCTGAATATTCAGGTTCCATAAAAGCAGAAATTTCTTGGCAAGCTCAGGAATTGCCAACTTTTCAAGGAATACCCTGTACCATAGAGTCAGTCAGTTTGTCAATACACAGAATGTATTTTGATTATTTGATGCTCTTAAATCTTAGCCTGTCATAAAAAATTATACAAGAAGCAAAGTGAAGTGGTAAGGCTAAAAATGATTGATACTGCTGTTACATATTCCTTTTTATCATATTTCCTCACCTTTGGAGGGTTTGTGACCAAATATACCATTAAAGAAACAGGGCATACGGATGGATCCACCAATATCGGACCCAATGCCCAAAGGTGACCCAGCTGCAGCCAATAGGCAACCCTACAAACATAAACATGAACAGATTCCTTTATGTATATTATTTTAGTGGGCTATATTCAGGCTCAGGCAGTTTCAGTCTCAGATCAGGCCATATGCAATTTGTGGTGGTCAAAATGACAAACACCTGCTTTGGTACCTCCCTGCTAATCGTTCCATTTATGTCAACAACCAATTAGCATTTTCTCATCAGTATTTAACAGGCATGAACAGGCAGCAAAATATCATTTCACTCCTCAGTGAAAAGCTGGTAACTACCACTGAGCTATGGAACAGCCTTCTTGATACAGACTCCAGCACAGTAAATTCGCTTAGTGGGGGGGTGGAGTCCAACTGGGTCCACTCCATCATCATAATCACTGTGTGATTATGATGATGGAGAATTTGGTGGAATGAAGATTGGCAGGGGAACTGAAGTACTCGGAGAAAACCAGCCCCAGTGCCACTTTGTCCCCCAAAAATCCCACTTGACCAGACCCAGGATTGAACCCGGGCTGCCGCGGTGGGAAGCCAGTGACTAACCACTTGAGCTATGGCATGGCTTAGCACAGTAAAACATAGTCTGATATGTGTTTATAACAATACACCATAAATGGAGTCTCTAAAATACATGTGTACACTGGCAGTGGCTCATTTCAAATGCATAATCAGTTTTATCACGATGTTCTGTCTTTCTCTGCAGACTGGTGACAGTTTGGACAGAAAAGTTTCTGGTTTGGCATTTGGCTGAAGCTGTAATGTGCATAACATAACTGAAAACGACAAACTGTCATTTTAAAATTGTAATGACACAAATATATACGTATATGAATGAACTTCAGAACAATGTCAAATTTGCAGTTCTCATAGTGGTGGCTATGGAAAGTTCTATATTCTGGGATATAATGCCACACAGTTCAGCAAAAGTTGTTTGGAAGACACATATCATTTCCATCTTCAGAATCAAAGAGTAAGCTAAACAAGAAACATGCATGAAGCAGGCAGCTTACTCTTTCAATCTCAAAGAAGGAGATGATGTGTTCTTTTGAAATACTGGCTGACTTCCACTGGATTATACGTACAAGTATATCCCATAAGAGAGAACTTATCTCCACAAAATACTAAGCACCTTGGTGACCTGGTACTCTGTTTTCCACTTTCAACACATCTGTAAGCAGTATTTTTACAAAATGTGATCAAATATTCATTTATAAGAAGAAGTTCTTGGAAGAACTAACTGTCACAGACTGCAAAGAAAACGATGCATCTGACAATTCTTCTATTGTTGTGTGTGTGTTCATTGCCATGGCAATGTTTTTACAAAGACACTGCCTAACAACAAAAGGAGGGATACACTTTACTGAGCATTTGCCTAGCAACAATAGAAGGGATACATACAAGGTCCGTATAAAAAGTATCGGGAAAAATCTTTCCCTTGCGTGACTGTACACCGCAGCACGCTCGCACTGTGCAGGCGTGGTAGTGGGGGTCTAACCTTTAACACGCGCCAAGCGCCATTTGCCTGAGCGCGTTCATAGAGGCCAGGCCGTGTTTTCAGTGGACCCCTGTCGAGTGAGTTGGTGCAAGCGCAGAATGCAGCGAACGATTGAACAGAGGTACGCCATCAAGTTTTGTGTTGGACTGGGGAAATCGGGTACGGAGACGTTGGGCATGATTCGCCAAGTGTTCAAGGATGAAAGCATGTCACAAACTTCAGTTTTTAAGTGGCACAAGCTCTTCAAAAGTGGCCGACAGAGTGTGGAGGATGAGCCCCGTGGTGGACGGCCGTCGACATCAAGAACCGACGACAACGTGCAACGTGTGCGTGACATACTCAATTCAGACCATCGGTTAAGTGTGCACATGATTGCTGATCATGTTGGCATTGATAAGATGACAGTGCACACCATTATCACTGAAGATTTGGTGATGCGAAAGGTCTGCGCGAAACTTGTCCCGAAGGTCTTGACGGACGACCAAAAGCAGAGACAAGTGGCTGCTTGCGAAGACCTTCTGCAACGCATTGAGGAAGACCCCGGCTTTCTGGACAACGTCATCACGGAAGACGAAAGTTGGATATTCGAGTACGACCCGGAAACAAAGCGTCAAAGTTCCGAATGGCACACTTCGGCATCACCTCGTCCAAAAAAGGCGCAAATGAGCAAATCCAGAATGAAAACCATGCTCATCATTTTCTTCGAAGCCCAGGGGGTGGTCCACTACGAATTTGTACCTGAGAGGCAAACAGTGAATGGAGCTTTTTACCTGGAAGTGCTAAGAAGAATGAAGAGAAGGGTCAATCGGGTGAGGCCAGCCATCGCCGGAAATTGGAAATTGCATCACGACAATGCACCCAGTCACACCTGCTCCAAGGTGACCGACTACCTGACAAAAAACGGCATCGCGACGGTACCCCAACCCCCTTACAGTCCCGACTTGGTGCCAGCAGACTTTTTCCTGTTCCCGAAAGTGAAATCCTCCCTCAAAGGGCACCATCATGGGACCCTGAGTGCCGTCAAAGAGGCTTGCACGCGGACCCTTAAGGACCTTCCGGAATCCGCCTACCAGGGAGCCTTCGTATCATGGCAACGCCGTTGGCAATGTTGTATTGATGCATAAGGGATGTATTTTGAAGAATTTTGAGGCATTGTAGCAATATCTGAAATAAATCTATTTTCCCAGAACTTTTCCCGATACTTTTTATACGGACCTTGTATACAAACACACAGACTGAAGGGTAGGATTTATAAAGTACACCGTTGTGACGGGCTCAAGCGCCATGATGTATATACCAAGTTTCACAAAGACTGGTTCTGACATTCAAAAGTTAATAGGGGCACGGATTCACAGACATACAGACCACATGGAAATTGTATAAGCCAAATTTATGAAAGTAGGCTAAAAAATAAAACCATAAAATCCCAGTATTTAATATTATTAACCTAATGGCCAAATAAACGATTCTTATTATATATACAGTAATCAACAAGTATAACATAACCTTACGAGGTCTGCAAATAAAATTCCAAAACTGATTTTGTTACATAGCAGTTTGATGTGATTAACACATTAGATATTCAGCTTCTAAGAACACATTAACAAACAAACCTGGATTTTATGACCCGTCCCATATATCACTGAACCTTACCTCTCCTCCTGAAGAGCCTCCAACTATGTGGTTTGTGTTGTATGGATTGTTGGACCGCCCATAGACCGTATTATTGCTCTCCCACCACATGCAGACCTCTGAAACGTTTGTTATAGCAAAAGGAATTGCTCCTGCCTCTCTCATCAGTGCTATGGTGTCAGCATCTTGTGGGGCTTTAACATTTCTCCTGCAGTGCAGACCAGCTGTATGGGATAACCCTACAATATAATGAGCACACTGCATTACTGTAGTAGCATAAAAATCTTAAATACCATCAGAGTACAGGTCCTGTCACCAATCTGTAAGCTTGGTCTTAACTCAGTAACTGGAGATTGGTGGGTAGGTGAGACAAAAGGAAAACCCACTGTTCTACTACTTAACCTGAGTGTAGGTGGTGGAAGTGATATTTGATAGTGGCTGTGTCATTTCTTGAACTTACAAGATTTCATCAGGTAAGACAGTTTTAGAATGTATGACATAAAAGCACAACAAATGCAAAGTTTGTGAATGGTGGTGATAGCATTATCACATGGGCATTAGGTAGAAAAAAACTGGAATGATCATAACACAGAAATTCAAGTATAAAAAATAAAATCAGGCACTCAATTACTTTACACTTATTGGTGTGGGAATGATAAATTTCAGTCAGAAAAGCTGGTCCCTTTGTCTAAGCAAAATACTACAGAGACATATGATGTGGAATGTGAAAGTAAAGTTCAATATATTCCAGACCTCAGCATTACATGAAGGCAAGGCTCAGACTTCATGCTTCTACTGCTTCAATCCACAGAAAAGATCACAGTAATTCTCAGACAGGAGTTTGGTAGGCTTCTAAACACAGTGAATGATGGCAAAGAGAAAAATCCTAACACTGCTGAGAAAATTACTGTAGTATTGATTTACTGACGTCATACCGAACCTAAGCCAAAAACGTTATGGTCATACCTGTAACTTGGAGACAGTCCTTAGTAGAGAAAGGCACTCCGAGAAAAGGAGTATCTTTTTCAATATCTTGTACTGATTTAACTCCAGACTGAATGAATTCATCAACTTTACGAGCATCTTCTAATGCTTCACTAAATCTTTCATCTACTACACAGTTCAAAATAGGATTCACTTCTTTTATTCTGGCAATAAAGGTTTTTACCACTTCTACACTTGTCACCTGTGAAAAAATTAAATACATATATGAGAAAATAGCTTCACTAGAATTCAATTCTATGTAATATGTACAAATTAGCAGAATAAAATTCTGAACTCTTTTAGTAATGAATTTCTAACCCATAATATCAACATATCTTGTACCCATTTCGCCTCTTTTCATGCTTACTTTTCACACAGGCACATGAAACATGGTTCAACAGTATACATAAATTTTGTGATAAGAAGCTGCAGTGTCACCCAGAATTTAAAACATTCTGGAAAACATAAAAGTTTCAGATAATGAACAATATCCAGGCAACATTCTTACAGCCTGAAGATTACTGTCTTCTGGGTGCTGACACTGTGTAGTCTGGTAGATACATATCATAGTCAAAGCCATGAGAACATTGAATCTGACATCCTTACATCATGATACCAGACCACTCTCTTGAGATATTTACAATAAGAGAATACTAGAGGCCGCTGCACACGTGGTCCTTTGCATCCACACTCACAATTTATGTTATAAATAACTAACTTCATTGAGCTGAGCCCTTCTTTAGGAGCTGCCAATTGTGCGGCTACTCAGGAACTTCCCAGCATTTTATGGAACCCAAGAGTTCATTACAATGTTCACAAGAGCCCTCCACTGGACCCTATCCTGAGCCACATCAATCCAGTCCATACCATCCCATCCTATCTCTCTAAGATCTATTTTAATATTGCTCACCCACCTACATCTTGATCTTCCTACTGGTATCTTTCCTTCTTACTTTCCTATCAATATTCTATATGCATTCTTCTTCTCCCCATTCATGTTACATGCCCTTCCCATCCCATTCTCCTTGACTTCATCATTCTAATTATATTTGGTGAAGAGCACAAGTTATGAAGCTCCTCATTATGCAGTTTTCTCCAACCTCTTGTCACTTCATCCCTCTTTGGTCCAAATATTCTCCTAAACACCCTGTTCTCAAACACTCTCAGTCTATGTTCCTCCCTTAATGACGGAGACCAAGTTTCACACCCATACAGAAAAACAGGCAAAATTATGTTTTTTTCTTCAATTTTTACTTTTTTAGACAGCAGACAAAAAGATTAATTGGCTCTGGACCGAATGGCAGCAAGAATTACCTGAATTCAATCACCTCTTAATTAATCAAGTTATGATTTGTTACAGTTGATCCCAAATATCTGAACTGTGCCACATTTTCAAAACATCTGTTAGCTAGCTTTATGTCTTGACTTTACCCAGCATTCTGGTGACAAGACAGCAACATATACTTAGTTTTATCTGTGTTTACTTCTAGACCAACCTCCTTACTAGCAACAGTTAGATTTCTGTGTCTCTCTTCATGATATCTATATCATCACCCAGTAGATTCACATCATCAGCACAGACAACAGCTGATGTGTGCCATATATCCTTCCTAATGGCATATTCTAAAGCAAAGTTGAAAAGGAATGGCAATAAAGCATATCCTTCTTTTAGACCATTCTGGATAGGAAAATTATAACACAAATATTTACCTATATAGACTTTACTATACATTTTGTTTAAACACATTTTAATTGGCCTAACTAATTTCATAGATACCTCCAACTCTATGAGAATATTGTACAATACTTCCCTCCTAACTGAATCATAGACCTTCTTAAATCTACAAATAGCTGATGTACCACCTCTATGTACTCCCATTTCTTCTCCAGTATCTGACAAATGCAAAAGATCTGGTCAGTAGTTGAACTGTTACATTGAAACCCACATTGATGATTCCCAGTAATTTCATCTATATACATATAAACTTAACTTTGTGAGAAGAATATTGGACAAAATTTTGTACGAAGTTCATAGCAGTGATAGCCCACAATAATTACTACAGTCAGTTTTATCATCATCCTTGTGAGCTGGCATGATAAGAGGCTCCTTCAACTGATCAGACAAGTCGTCCTTACTCCAAATAGAATTAATTAGCTAATAGATCTTAGAATGTAGTATTTCACCTCCTGCTTGAATCAGTTCTGCCAGAATTTTATCATTACTTGGCGATTTATACCTTTCCAACTTTGCAATAGCATTCAACCTCAAAAGGACTATGATCAGGTACTAACGGCTCAGGTGTATGTATTTCAAACTGCTAACATCACTGGCCCTATGTGCAATCAATAACTGAGAAAAGTAGTTCTTCCACCTATTCCTAATGCTGTGGGAATCTGCAAGCAGATCACAATGGGGTACCCAAAAGAAACCAAACTAATTTTTTTGTGGGCAGAGCTTTTGTAGTACCACGTTTTGGCGCTATGAGCGTATAGAGCTAACATTCCTGAGTCGATAAGCTGACTACCGTTGCTTCAGAAGGTAAGGACTAGTTTCGGCAGAGTTTGTAGTGACAACTGTTTTGTGTGATCGTCGTTTTTGCAATGGCTGATTTTCGTGAACAGCGTGCAGCGGTGAAATTCTGCTTTCTGCTCGGTAAAAGTGGCACAGAAACTCTTGAAATGTTAAAAACGGCGTACAAGGACGATGCTATGGGGAAAACTCAAATGTTTGAGTGGTTTTCCCGTTTCAAAAATGGTGAAATGTCAATTGATGACAAACCTCGTTCTGGTCGTCCTTCCACGGCCTGAACACATGAAAATGTTGAAAAAAATCGTGTAATCATTAAGGAAGATCGACAACGGACCATTGAAGAAATTGTGGAGCTGTCGGGAGTGACTTGGAGCTCAGCGGCCAGATTTGTGGCANTAAAAGACTAGACAAGTGTATTAGTGTAAGTGGAGAGTACTTTGAAGGGGACTGAAGGTTTGTGCTTAAAATTTGAATAAATAAGTTTAAAAAAAATAAGTTCGGTTTCTTTTGGGTACCCCCTCATATATTTACTCACTCTCAGTCTCTTCCCAACTTTTGCCACCACAAGATAGTGGCCAGTATTACAATCTGCTGCCCTTAATGATTGGACATCAAATATACCTGAATGCCATCTCCTATCTGTCAAAATATGGTCAATCTGTATCTCTGTCTTTCCATTAGGAATTCTCTAAGTACATTTATAAATGCTCTGATGTGGGAACATCATACTTTCAACAATAAGATTTTACTACTCTAACCCCATTATCATTATTCACTTTGTGCAAACTCTCATTCCCAACTGTTGGTTTGAAAAAGTCTTCTCTACCTACTCTGCCACTGAAGTCTCCTAAGAAAATTTTCTTATGGTATTTAGGGAATTTATGAAATACACATTCTAGTTCTTCATAGATGCCATCCTTCATATCATCGATTTTATCCTCTGTTTTGGCATGAACATTCAGAACAATAATATCACACCAGAGACCTCTTAGTATTATGTGATATAACAGTTTTTTCTGTACTAATTGCTGCAGAATAACTATTAAACATACAAGAAATTCATGCAGTACACTGCCAGATGATCTGTATAATGCAATAATTTTTTGCCTTGCACCTATCAGTTCTATACCAGTAACTTCTATGTTATTTGTATACTTCTCCCTGTAATTCATTCCAAGGGCTTATATCGTAATATGTTCTTAGAGCTGTAAATAGGTATTCCACCCCCTGTATGTTCTTTTCTACAAAAGTGTGAAACTACAGTATAACCTTCTAATATACATTGAGTTTTTTTCATTTAAGACCATGTTCCTATAAAAGATATCTCGGGTGGTAATTTGAAGGAATGCTGTAAATAACTTTGTTTCATTTCTGATTTTGATGTATTATTTCAAGTGCTTGCTTTGACTTTTTTATAAAGATAGAAGCCTTTGGGATCCAGTCTCTTTTATTTGTTTCCCTAATTTGAAAGCCTAAACTATTACATCTGAATTTATTTCTTTTGTTCATTGCCTATTATTTCACTTATTTCTTGAGTAATTTACTCTTTACCTGCTGTACTTAAGGTGCTGCCCATGCCTTGTATGATAAGCTCTACTTACACTGCTTAACACCAGCATTTTTACATATCTTATATATGTCCACATTTGCTTCCAAAATTTCCTAATTGACTACTTATTCTTTTATTATTTTATTATTTATTGTTTAAGAAACTAGATATATTACCGTTTTATTCTCAGTATCCATTTTCATTACTAATTTTTGTAATTGATAATATCTCCTTATTTAAAACAAATTCAGAGTTATATGATATCAACACCAGTGGGAAAAATAATTTTTACCCTTCACAACCAAGGTTGTCTATCTATAAAAATGGTGTTTATTATATAGGTATAAAGGTATTTAATCACTTACCGCCTTGCATAAAAAAACTGTCTGATAATAAGAATCAATTAAAAATACTCTAAAAAACTATCTTCTATTGAATTCTTTTTATTCACTTAAGGATTATTTTAATAGTAATTACTAATTTTAATGTGAATTTTTAAGGATTTATGTATCATAGGTGCTTTATTTTGGCATAAATATGTTATCATCTACCTTTTGATATGATGTTTTTTTTTAAATATTAAATTTAAGATGTTATGTTTAATGTTAAAGTAGGAAGATAAACAGTTTGGTTTATGATCTGACCTATGCTTATTTTCATAGCATGTCTATTTTAGTTACTTGTCTGTGACTGGTTCTATGTTAAGCGTATTTGTAGCCTAGATTGTATCGGGAATTTTACAATGGACTAAATAAATAAATAAATTACATCATGCGTAGTTGTTATAATGAGAATATTCATACAGGTTAGGACAGAAAGTGCTTTCCTTTAAAGTTTTTATACAATTCTTTATCTCATTTCTTGCAATATCATTGGCACCGCCCATAATTACTACGTGGTCCCATGTGAATATCAGTTTACTCTCCTTTTTCACAGCATTTATATTTATACAATTTCCAGCTTTTCTCAATTGAGTCTCATCAGCAACTTCGTTTAGTACACTGAATCTATTTCTCACTGAAACTGAAAACTGTTGTGTCACCAGTTTCCTTCTTTTCAAATTTCCTTTAGATACATGGTTCCTGCCATTTTTGTTTGTTTCACGTTCCTGAATATGTGTATCCTGTATTCCTTCACTCTGGGGATACAAAGAATATGGCCAGCAGGATAATACTAAAATGGATCTTAAGGAAATAGGTTGTGTGAATGAGAATGGGATTATAATATAAAGATCCAATGTTATGGCAGGCCTTCAAAATTATAGCAGCAAATCACCAGGTGTCATAACAATAGGAAATTTCATGACAGATTCATATTTAAGTGTGACTGTGAAGTACCAGGCAGCCCACTATAAACTTACTTTCCGTGTCCGTATCTTGTGAGCAATTGCAGTGGCAGTATCAAGTAGAAGGAGATTCTCAATAGGCGGCATCTTCTCTCCAGAGCCATGATACACCACCCAAAACAAAACACTGGACACTACTTCTACCACCCGGAAAAGTAAACGCTGGCATATAATTTTAAACTCTTTTGTCCAGCTTGATGTCATCTAAAATGAAATAATATGGGCAAAATACTCATATTATGTGAACGGATATTTCTGTAAAGCATGCTTTGTATGAATATGGAATGAACAAAATGAACTAACCAAGAGTTAATGGCATGTCATTATATAATGTTATGTCATCTACTGCTGTTATGTAGCACTAAGGAGAGATGGAAATGTTTTCAAAGCAGTCATGGCCTAGTTTAATGTACTATACTTCAATAATCACCTTGCACTCTCACTCCAGAAAATATGTTGGGATTGTTTTCAACACAGTATGAGATAATGTGCAAAATATGGCCTAAATCGCCCTATTTTACCTAACGTAATCCTGAAATTACCTATCCAAACCAACTCAATCCAAAGGGCCGTGCCATAGCTCAAGTGGTTAGTCACTGTCTTCCAACCACAGTGGCCCGGGTTCGACCCCGGGTCTGGTCAAGTGGGATTTGTGGTGGACAAAATGGCGCTGGGACACGTTTTCTCTGAGTACTTCGATTTCCCCTGCCAATCTTCATTCCATCAATTGCTCCACAATCACCCTCACCTATCACCTGGGGCTGGTACAATAGGCCAGAAGTGGCCGCCGTACGAGGGACTTAGTCCCACCCCACTAGCAATAAAAAGAACACAATCCAAATGTACTGAAGTACCAGCACTGCATGGTCATCCTGTACCATGTCATGGTAAGGGGCCAACAGTATTCTGAACTTCAAATTGAAGTTCTCTAAATAGATTTCTTTGACAGAAATGTCTCAATAAGAGCACAAACTGAAAAGTTTTCCCAAAAAATAATTTAAGCTGAATTCTGTTCCAGCAGCAAAAATTATACATGCACAAGGGACAAAGATATCATCATCAGTTGCATGGCAAAAAGAGGCCCTTGTCAGTCGACTGATTAAACTTCTGCTGGTCCTCAACAGCACAGTCATTCCTGGCTTCAGGTCTCCTTCAGATCCATGCCGAAGGTTTCTATTATTTCCTAGACATGTACATGATTTGAGGTGGAGCCTCCTTTTCAACGAGGGGAGGTGTTGGGCTATCTATGGCTTTCATTTATATTCTTCAGCATTTACATGACTGACATATTCTTATACTTCTTTCTAACAAAGACAATATTCTCTGGGTAACAAAATAACATCTTTCCAATATGGATGAAGATGAAACAACAAATTACTAGAGTCTGGCTGGATTATTTTCTTCTATCAAACATCATAATTTGATGAAAGGACAGAGGCTATTGGGTTATTAGTTTCAGAAACTGCCTTGATACAAAATCCCTATACTGAATTCGAAACTGTTTAATTTATAATATACATATCTGTAGCACAATGTGCAAACACCTCTTCCAAATAACAGTGACTGTTCAGACTGCATGTAACCTCTAGAAACAAACAGTCTTCTGCTCAGGGATCTAATTAAGTACAGACTCTGAATTAATTGTCTGTCCCACCGTAATTACAAACAATATTAAATTTTAGTTCAATGATAATTTGCATGACTTTTATTAAATGTAAACCAATATCATCCGTAAACTCATTCAAACGCTTTAGCAGGAAACAATAATGAACATCGTACGTACATTCCTTGTTGCGTCGACACAATTCTCGTTAATACTTTCAGAGATCCAGTTTACGCTGCTATAATCCTCTACACTTTATGCTAACACGTATAATTCACTATGCGTACGTGTAATGTGCCAATGTCAGGTACATACTACTTCATAGAAAAAAACAAACTGACATTAAAAATTACAGTCTCAAGCAGGTACCAAAGTCTATTAGGAATAAGATATAATCAACACCCATTAGTTTTATTTAACATGTAACACAGTTACCAAACTTTACGCTCTGTCAAAATCAGTCACCAATGCGACGGGTTACAATGTCCACTACACTTAACTACACATAACCGCAACGACCGCAACACTATGGCACAAAAGGCAAATGACATGTCACATCACTCAGGTCCCTGAAGTGCATTGTTTGTTGTCTGTCATTGTACCCAACCCTGAAATAACAATTTCATTTTGACAAGTATGAGAAGTATCACATTTGTTACATGTGAACACAAAATGTAAACTTAAAGTCGACGGTCTATGACATTTAGGTAGAATTTTGTGTAAATTGTAAGGAATTCCCGAAATTCAACCCTACGCTACTCTACTGTCCTGTCACCTAACTACATAGAGTTTCATTTTGAAGGAAATTGGTATTGCAGTTCCTTTAATGTACAATATGGCGTAGTTGTTGACAGCTGTATCAGGGAAGTTGTTACTGATTGATGTGTCGTCGAAGAATGACCGTATGCAGAACATTTATATATTATCTAAAATGGATGGAACACTTTTAAATATATCTGTCCTGTTGCAACAGAGGGGTTTGGCAATTTTGCCAAGAATTTCGCAAGAGGAACAGAAAGGTTTAACCACCAAATTTTGAGAATTTTGATAGAAGAAAAATGAATAATTTTATCTGTTATATTTTCCGTTTCAGCTGCGTAGCAATTAGATAGGTCAGTAGGAGTAGAAGTAGTATATTCTCCGACCTATATGACCTCTCTCTTTTTTATATGAAGTTTTTAAAACAGGATTGATATATTGTGCAAGGCATTTTATTATCATTTATTTCATTTAAATAGAGCTTTTGTTGCTTTTTTTTTTCCTCTTGTTTCTTTCATTTTACATGTATTACAGTTTGTAGTTCCCAGTATCATAGATTAGATGGTCAGATTGCTGATTGAGCATCTGTTATGGAATTGTTAGTGTCATTCTCAATTATCTAGCATTGTCACTTATAATGTACATGCATGAAAATACTGCCCCGGTGATTCGATTCGCCTTAGGTGGTTTCTTTTTGTTAACATTTTACTCTTTGGTGGGAAGGGGCTAGTAGATATTAGAACTACTTATTGTATTGTGTTGTATTTATTACACGTTCAGGCATATTCATGCAAGGCCGAACCCACTGGATACAGAACCTGTCACACCACAAGCTTGCTAAATCAGCAAGTAGTCAACAGAACAATGCATATAAATCCACAGCAGTAAATCAAGCATATGAAACCCAACACATCACTGCAACTACATAACCTACCATGTGTATATAAAATATAATACAAAATTGGAACATATACATGACAATAGATCAAATAATGGATCATAGCTAAACAAGAAACTATCCCTAATTAAAATATTCATCTAAAGTGTAATAGGATTTAGTAATGTAAAGAAGCACTTAAAGCTGCTCTAAATTGCTTAATATTATGAATTAACTCTTTTATATTTAAAGGAAGATGATTTAAAGGTTTAATACCAAAATAGTAAGGTCCTCTCTGGTAAGTTGTCAAATTTGTCTGAGGGCAATAAAGATCAAAATTACACCTAGTATTAAGGCCATGAATTTGTGATGTTGTGTGATATAAACCCATATTATTTGTAACAAACATCAATAAAGGAAATATATAGGGTGTTTCACGACTTTAGGGCATAACTGCAGGACGTGATTTCCTAGGTTTTTGCGATCAAAAAAGTTCATATAAACGTGTCCGATTTTGGATGGTTATGGAGTTATGACCTTTTTTCATTCCCGTACACGCCCTCGTATGAACCGCGTCTTTCAGCTGGCAGGTTGCTATATTTAGCCAGCTACAGACAGAGCGTTCTCGTTATCTCGACACTTTGAGAGCTATCTACGGCCGTGGGGGGGGGGCGCTTGGTATGTCCGGCACGGTTCACAACCGAGTGGCAGCCTGTGTTGCGGCCAGCAGTGACATTTTCGAAAATCAGCTTTAAGCACCAATCAATTCAAATTAAAGGTAATTTCACGAAGTTAACTTTACAGTCATACTTTAAATGTATCATGTATTATGCTGGTTTATTATTTTGTTTATTATGGGAAAGGTAAAGAAATTATCTGTACCCAACTTTCTGCAATTATTGGGAAATTGTTCCAGCATATTGATTTTTCGCCCATTACATTAGGTTGGGAGAATAATCAAGATATTACATTGGAGAAGGAGTCTTCCATTGCTTATAACGATCTTAATGATG